>NC_132795.1:91068147-91275647 GCF_048418805.1 Vulpes vulpes
GCTAATGGAGGTGCCTGGGTGGCTCAATCGGTTAAGCATTTAACTCTTAATTTTGACTCTGGTCATGATCCCAGGGTTGTAAGATCGAACCCCGTGTTGGTCTCTGTGGAGGGCTTGGAGCCTTTTAGAGATTCTCTCTTTTTCCCTCTATCCCCACCCACATGCGTGTGTGCCTTCTCTCTCTGTCTCTAATATATATGTGTGTGTATATATATATATATATATATATATATATATATATATGCAAATATAAATAAAAATATATATTTGCTAATGACTCTTTTATTACTGATCAGTTCTTTAAGGACATACTTATACAATTAAGAGTTAGAGGTGTAGATCATGGCTTTTAAAAAATGTGTTTTCCTTTTTGATCTCATGTTCTTTTCTGACTCAGTAGATGTAAATTTTTACCTTTATTCCATATTTTCACATACCTTTCTACTCTTGGCCGATTTTTTTTCCTGATTGCTAGGTACCTTTTAAAATTTTATTTTTTCATATATTTTCCCAAATTCTTCTTTTTAAAAAAGTTTCTATTGGTATAACATTGTATTATATTGGTATAACATTGTATTAGTTTAAGGTGTACAACATAAAGATTTGATATATGTATACAGCAAAGTTATTACAACAATGAGTTTAGTTGACATCCATCATTTCATGGTTACAAATTATTTTTTCCTGTGATTAGAATGTTCGAGATCTATTTTCTTAGTAAATTTCAAAAATACAATACCATATTGTTAAACATAGTCACCATGCTATACATTATATCCCCAGAACTTATTTATCTTATAACTGGAAGTTTGTACCTTTTGACACCTTCACCCATTTTCCCCATCCCCCACCATCTGCTTCTCATAGCCACCAATTTGTCCTCTGTATCTGTGAGTTTGGTTATTAGATTCCACATATAAGGGGAAATCATACAGTATTTTGCCTTTCTTCTTTCACTTAGCATAATGCCCTTGAGATCCATCCATGTTGTTACAGATGGCAGGATTTCCTTCTTTTTTATGGCTGAATTGTATTTATATGTGTGTGTGTGTGTGTGTGTGTGTGTGTATGTGTGTGTATCACCTTTTCTTTATCTATTTGTCTGTTCTTGGACACTTAGATTTTTTTTCCATGTCTTGGCTATTGTAACATGTGAATGTGGGGTGTAGGTATTCTCTTGAGATAGTGATTTTGTTTGCTTTAAATATATACCCAGTAGTGGAACTGCTGGATGATATGATTGTTCTATTTTTTAATTTTTTTATGGGACTTCCATGCAGTTTTCCATTGTGGTTATACCAACTTACATTCCCATCAACAGTGTACAGGGTTTCCTTTCTTCATATCCTTGCCAACATTTGTTTGTTATCTCGTATCATTTTGATAATAGCCATTCTTATAGGTGTGAGATGATATCTCATTGTTTTGATTTGCCATTCTCTGATAATTAGCAATGTTGAACATCTTTTCATATACCTGTTGGGCATGGATTTCTTCTTTGGAAAAATGTCTTTTTAGTTCCTCTGTTCATTTTTTTAAAAAAAGATTTATTTATTTATTCATGATAGACATAGAGAGAGAGAGAGGCAGAGACACAGGAGGAGGGAGAAGCAGGCTCCATGCCGGGAGCCTGACGTGGGACTCGATCCTGGGACTCCAGGATTGCGCCCTAGGCCAAAGGCAGGTGCTAAACTGCTGAGCCACCCAGGGATCCCCCACTCTGTTCATTTTTTAACAGAATTGTTTGTTTGCTTGATTTTTGCTATGGACTTGTGTGAGTTTTTATATATTTTGGATATTAACCCCTTACCAAATACATGATTTGTAATATTTTATCTCATTCAGTGGGTTTTCCTTATATTTTGTTGATTTCCTTTGCTGTACAGAAGCTTTTTAGTTTGATGTAGTTCCACTTGTTTATTTTTGCTTTTGTTGCTTTTGCTTTTGTTGTTAAATTGAAAAGAATCATTGCCAAGACTGATATCAAGGAGCTTACTTTCTGTGTTTTCTTCTAGGAGTTTTATAGTTTCAGATCTTACATTCAAGCTGTTAGTCCATTTTATATTTTAGAAGATAAGGGTCCAATTTCATTCTTTTGCATGTGTCTATCTAGTTTTCCCAAAGCCATTTCTTGAAGAGTCTTTTCTTTCCCCAGTGTGTATGCTTTGTTTCTTTGTCATAAATTAATTGACTCTATATGTATGGGTTTGTTTCTGGGCTTAAATTTCCTATTTGGTGTTTTTTTAAAGATTTCATTTATTTATTCACAAGAGACACAGAGAGAGAGGCAGAGACTGGCAGAGGGAGAAGCAGGAGCCCGATGTGGGACTCGATCCTGGGACCCTGGGAACACGCCCTGAGCCAAAGGCAGACGCTCAACTGCTGAGCCACCCAGGTGCCCCACATTTCCTATTTGTAACTAAGACTTATTTTTATATTTTCAAATTTAAGTGACACACATAAATGGCTTGCGAATTCAGAATACTGCAAAGCTTCTAACAGAAAGCAGCAGTTCCTTGCCTCACTCTTTCCTACCTTGATTCTGCTTTCTTATAGAAAGCCACTTTTTAAAAAAGATTTATTTATTTGTTTGAGAGAGAGTGAGAGCGAGAGCATGTTTGCAAGTGGGGAGAGATGCAGAAGGAGAGAGAGGAGAGAGAATCTCAAACCTACTCCCTACCTGACTATACTCAGTCTCATGACCCTGAGATCCTGACCTGAGCTGAAATCAAGAATTGAATGCTCAACCAACTGATCCACCCACTGGGCCACCCAGTGGCCCCTAGAAAACCACTTTAACCTTTTAAATTCTTACGGTATTGTTCTTCTAGAACATATTTTTGGTGTTTTCTTAAATTAATGAGTTATAATTCGTATACCATAAAATTTACCCCTGAATTGTATACTTATAAGTATACAATTCAGTGGTTTTTAGTATATTCAGAGAGCTGTGTATTTATCATCACTATCTAGTTCAGAATATTTTCATCACTCAAAAAAGAAATCCTGTTCCTGTTAGTAGTCATCTCTATCTTTGCTGTCCTCTACAAATCTCTGGCAATCATGAATCTACTTTTGACTCTACGAATTTGCCTATTATGGTCATTTCATATAAATGAAGTTGTACAATAAGTGATCTTTGGTGTCTGGCTTATTTCACTTAGCGTGATGTTTTCTAGGTTCATCCATGTTGTAACGTGTCAGTATGCCATTCCTTTTTATGGCTGAATAATATTCCACTGAATGGACTACCACATTTTGTGTATCCATTCATAAATTGGTGGGCATTTGAGTTATTTTCATTGTTTTGCTCTTATGGATGCTGCTTCCATGAACATTCATGTACAAATTTTTGGGTATATACCTAGGAGTAAAATTACTGGATCTTATGATAAATCTATGTTTAACTTTTTGAAGAACTACCAGACTTTTTCTCAGCAATTGTACCCTTTTACAGTATCACCAACATTGTGTGAGGGTTCCATTTTCATCATATCTTACCAATACTTATTATCTATCTTTTTGAATATAACCTTCCCAGTGAGGGTATGAATATTTTATTGTTTAGTAACATGCTTTTGACTTTTTTATTTTTATTTATTTATTTTTTTTGCTTTCGACTGTTAAAACAACTTTTTTGATTATAGACTTTATCTACTCTCTTCTGAATGTGATGAGGACTTAGCTGTTGTTCCACTTCCTCCCTGAATCACTAACCCTTCCCTTTCACCATCCTTCCTATTTTGCAGTCAGCTTTATGAGAGTGACATCAGAATTCATTGCTATGACCTAGTTTGTTTGCAGCTGAGCACTATGGTATTATCACATTTCCTTTCTTTTGATTTTTCTTGTGTTAAAAAATACTGTTTTCCCCCCCCTTTCCCTCCTATATCTGTGATTCTTATTCCTAAATTTTTCTGTCAGCCTTTCAGAACAGTTTAGCATTGGTGATTCATAAGTTCCTTTTTCCTCTGGCGTCCATGAGTATTCTGCTTCAACTGGAATGTTTTTTTCTTAGGTCTGTGGCATTGGTGACATATTGAGACTCTTTTTTAACTGTCATCCCAGGAGATTAGTCAGATATTTTACCTGTGGATTGATCTAAATTTCTTGTCTTTTTTCTCCTTTTTAATGTCTCTGTCACCTTATGTAGAAGATAATAAGAAATCTGGAAGATTTCCTCAGCTTTATCTTCCAATGCTTTAATTTTTGCTTTCCTAAATGAGACATAATGACATAATTTCCAGAGTACTTTCTTATTCTCTAAATATTCCTTTTATATTTTCCATGGATATAATTCTTCTTATACTTCTGAGACTATTAGTGATTATGTCTTTGGCTTTTTTTTTCTTTTTAAATATTTATTCAGAGAGAGCGAGAGAGAGAGGCAGAGACACGGGCAGAGGGAGAATCAGGCTCCATGCAGGAAGCCCGACGCGGGACTTGACCCCGGGTCTCCAGGATCACGCCCTGGGCAGAAGGCAGGCGCTAAACCGCTGCACCACCGGGGCTGCCCTGTCTTTGGCTTCTTTTGAGTTCCTTTCCTCTTTTTTGTAGCCACTTGCCTTTTATATTAGAAGTTTTCCTCTAACGGTCCTTCATTGTTCACATTTAAGAGGGAGACTGTACAAAGCTTTTTGGAAGCCCTGTGCATGTACATGGGATGGTTGCTAACATTATTTGAGAATTTGGTGAGACAGACACTGAGCTAAGCACTTTACTTGTGTTACTTAATAGACCTTTATGTTAGTCCTGTAAGGTTTTAATTTCACAGATCAGGAACCTCTTGAGGCTTAGATGGTAAAACCAGAAGAGGAACCAGATTAAACCTGTATCTGGGGGTACCTGGGTGGCTCAGTGGTTGAGCGTCTGCCTTTGGCTCAGGTCGTGATCCCGGGGTCCTGGGATCGAGTCCTGCATATGTCTCTCCCTCTCTCTCTGTGTCTCATGAATAAATAAATAAAATCTTAAAAAAAAGTAAACCCGGATCTGTCTGCTTTCATGTGTTTCTTTTATCCACCATATTCTGTTTTCCTGCCTTCTTCTGAATTCTAGCTTTGTGAATGCTAGAAAATGTCTTAAGACACTTAAAGCCAGATAGAAACAACACAGACTAATACAATCATCCACACACAAAATTGCAGCAATTACAGAAGTATGTTGAGAGGAAATGGTGAATAGAATTGTTTTAGGAGGGCTGGAGAATGTACTGAGTGATATATTCTTTTTTTTCTAACCTCAGTTCTTGGGAGCCAGGTACATAACTTGGAAATACTAGTATTTATGTGAATGAGATGTAAGGCTTGTTCCAACAGGCCTATAAGAAAAGTAGTAGTAAATAATATGCTAAATTAAAAGAAGTGGTGTGGTGATTCTGTAAAACAATAAAGTAGGAGGTATTTTTTAGGAAGACCAGTATTGCACACGTGATACAGTAGTGATTACTTTTATAATGCTGTTTATCTCAGAAATAACTTTATATTAAAAAATGATAAAACCTTTGAACTGTTGAATAGTATGGCAGAAAAGAAAAAAGTACAACAGAAAAGAAAAAAAATATGTATTTTTTTGATGGCCTGTTAAAAAGTATACTTAAATTAAGTATGCCACACTGCACCTCCTCAGTTTGACTGGTGCTCTCTCTAAATACCTTATATAGCTGTTAGAAATTCCTGTTAGCAAAAGTCCATGGGCATCACCAGTTAAATATTTTTGACTAAAAGCAGTCATCCTGTGAAAATGTTTTAAAGGTAGTAGGAAGATACAAAATATAATTTAAAAAATGTTTTTATATAAGTGACAAAGATTTATATCTCCTATTATTAGAATCATCCTTTCATTTTTACAGAAAGAAAAGAAATATATCCTATATATGAATACTTTGTCTTGTATAATTTTCTTCCTATTGAATTAATTATTACAGCTTGCTAAATAACTCTTGTGAAGTAAGCATAAAGGAATATAATTAACTGAAGCTACAGCAGTTATAGTACAATAGGAGGCAGATGTACCTACTGAAGGATAAAAATAATTACTTGAGGAATAGTAAAGTTAGAGTACTTCTGTGATAAGACAATTTCTCCCTTTTTGTTTCAGTATTCATAGCACCCCACCATGAAATGTTCAGTTATGGCTAAGAGCCCTTTCCCCTAAAAAGATAACCTTGTTATTTAGTGAAGTGGCTATTCACATTAACTACAGGATTAATATTTTGAGCTCTCTTTTGCTCATAATAAATATATCCTGGATTCTGTGGTGGCAGAAAAATGTTGCACTTTTTGTGTTCTAAAGACTTATGGTTCCTTATTTTTAATCTAGGAAAAGCATAGAGGCTTAAATATTAATTACTAAGTTCTGAGTTCTAACTGTCTTTTATCTTTGGAAGCATCAATTTCATATATAAGAAAACCAGAAGGACATAAAAAGGTTAAATTCGGTCTCAGTACTTTGCAATGTAAACCTTCGATAAGACAGCAACTGTTTTATTGTTGTGTATGTTTTTAACTCACTGAATTTTCTAGAATGTTGAGTTACTGTAGCAGACACACCCAGAAATCCATGTGGTTTAACCTAATAAGAGTTTATGTCTTGTTCACTTCTCAGTTTAGTGAGGGTATTCCAGGTTGACTTCTATGTGGTCATCCAGGAGCCTAGACACCTTTTACCTTACGACTACCTTCCTCTGCATTCTGCAGTCCTCTCCATTCAGCTGATGTGGATAAGGCATACTTGTTTATTATCCATTTTACTCCAGAAGTGACACCAGTAACTTCTCACATTCCAGTGGTAAGAAGTATCCTGTGGCTCCATTTCAGTGCCAACAGTGGTGGTGGGGTGGGGTGCAGTTGAGGGGCTTCTTGCATCACGTCCCAGAATTAATACTATGCTTTGGACGGGGAACATGAGTCTTTGGTGGTCAGTTTACTATTCTGCTAAAAGATATTACTTCCCCTTTCATACTGTTATTCAAAGTTAGTAATATTAGCTATTTCTAGATTATGAGAAGATAGAGGCAAGTGATTTCATGCCATAAATTCTTTATTCTATTCCTGAATTTCTCATTTCATTTTAAACCATCAAATATTTACTCAATTATAGTCATTTAATCTTAACAGTCATTGCACCACTGTGTTTTAGAACTAGTTGAGATTTTAGTAATCTCTTCATTTGATAGATTAGGGAATAGATTTAGAGAAATGGAGCCACATTCCAAAGGTCACTCAGGGCCAGAACCAGGAAAAATAAGTTTCCTCTGTGCTAATAGTATTCTTTCCTCCATACTGTGTTGCCTTGGAAAAGTCTTCTTTTACAAATTCATATCATAGATTAATTCAGATTGTTTCCTCTTGCCTTTCTTGCCTTTCAGTACCCCAGAGAAAGGGGAATTTTAATTGATGTAGAGGAAAAAAGAGTGATCTGAAAAGTATTTATTTGTCATATTATTATTGTTTGGATCATAATGGAGTGTCATGTTGACTTTGCATGCCCAAGGAAAAATGCTCCAGGAATTGGAGGTACTGTAAATAAAGGAAAGAAGGATGCCAAAATCAAGTGGGATCTATTTCAAAATTTTGTATAGGGCCAGCTCAGCCTTGCAGCACATTTGTGTTATTTTAGGCAACATACACGCCTTCTACTTTTGTTGACTTTGAAACAAATTAATTCAGCTGTCTAAAAGCTCTTTAAATTTAAGTGAAGTTTAAAAACTTGTTTATCTCTGTTCATACTTAATTCTAAACTTAAAAGGTTGTTTTATTTTAAATAACTTGCCTCTACATTTAAATAGCTCTCCAGCATACAGTAACATAAATGCATTGCAGAAAATAAAGAGAAGCATATCTTTAAAATGACATGTAGTTTTACTTTTTAATAGTGGCCACAATTGGCATTTTGAGATATTTGTTCCTGGGAGTCTTCTTTCATTATAGAGTATAGGAAAAAAAATTAAATCTGTATTAAATAAACCTAACATGATATCCTAAGCATAGTCCCATGCTTGTCAGTGTTGTTAGAAAATATATTTAATGGCTTTATAATTTTGTAGTAGACAGGTGTACTGTATTAGTCACTCGTCTTTTGTTGGATTTTATATTTAAGGTTTCATAAATTACAGGTTTTTAAATACATTTTAAAGAAGTAATCTCAGTGGTTGGGCAGGCTCTTTTTATCTGTGCATATTTTCCGAGATGCTTATAAGTAGATCCTTCTCTGTGTAAGATTTTTTGTTTTCTCCGTGTTCCCCAGGGTTGTGCTAGAAATGAGGTAGATTGTTTGTCTCTCTACTGGATTATAAGCTTTTAGAGAATCGAGGTTTATCTTCTTTCATCTTTGTATTTTCATTGCTCAGCACAGTGCCAGGAACATAATAGGCATTCAGTAAAATATTTTTTGAATGCAGAGTATGATTCTGGAAAGTGATGAGACTGGTTTTCATATGATGGTTTTGGACTTTTTTTTCCACAGCTTTTTTAGTCTTACCTCACATATATATGACACATGAGAGTGGACTCTAAATTTAAGCCAATTTTTTTTTTTAAATTTACCTTTAAGCTCTCTAGTCATAAAAGAGGAGGGCACAAAATTTAGCTTCAGATCAAAGAAAGATAAAGCTTATGGTTTTATGCTCTGGTTCATTGTAGCTCTGTTATATTCTCCTTTTTCCACTTCTTTTTAGTTTCCTCCTTCCTACTCTCTAGAATTTAGCATCAGGACCACAGTTTGAGATAAGTCTTGCCACTTTCACAGTCAACTTATTCCTTTTTAAGGACTCTGAAGGGTAGGTTAGAGGTGTTAAATTTAATTTCTTTTAAATTTTAATTTTTGTTGTGAAGTTTTCTTTCCTGAATAAATCCACCAAAAAACTTCAGCTTTTTTAATGGAACTCTTTAGATAGGTTTCAAAGAAAGTTCATCTGGTATACATTTTATGTGCATGTGTATAAAATGTTTATGTATATAACTATATATGTTTGTGTATTTGTATGTTTGTGTATGTATTATGTGTAGACTTGGTTACTTAAGTCAGGGGATGGGGTAGAAATGTTAAATATGTGATTATTGAATTGTCTCTGAAACCTGAGCTATATCATGTTGTCTTGACTTTTTTGATAGAAAGTTGTATAATTTTAGGTTCTTTGGTAGTTGGATAACATTCTCACAGTTACTCTGTCCCTAGTCTCTTGTGTGCATATATGTAAATATTTAATGGTTCTTTTCTAGTACAGCACAGATGCTTAAAATATTAATTGTGGTCAGCTAATTTTGTGGTTATTGGTACTCTTCTATTGAGAACAATAAGTCATAGAACCTTTATTTTAGAATACTGCCTTATGCTGCCCATGATAATGCAAAGGTGGACTGATTTCTAATAAAGAGATTTTAAAAATGGGACATGACTTAGAAGCACAAAAAAGTTTAGCTGTTTCTGGTGTCTATTCTCAGATAAGTCATTTATGTACTATTTACATTCTTGACCTTCAGGCATGTAGGTTAGGAGACCACTCTTCCTGATTTTTTATGGTAAAAAGTTTCCCCTGTTCTGAAGCACTGAAATCAGGATGGTTGAGGGGAGGGAGGTGCCGAGAAGCTGAGTTAGGAGGAGGCAACAGTGCAGGTGGCCTGGATGGATGGTGGCTAGAAGGATGTGTGGGGTCAGGCCCAGGGGAGATATCCCCACTGCTGGCACAATGTATGTCTCACTAGTGTTTGAAGTCAGTCGTGATAGGCATTGCTTACCACTCTCCCTGTGAAACCAGTGGTTCTCAACTTTGACTGCATATTTAGAATCACCTGTAAGAATTTTTTAAAAATCTGCAGATGACATCAAATTAAATCAGATTCTCCAAGAGTGGAACCTAGGCATCAGTATTTTTAAAAGCTTCCCAGGAAGTTCCCATGTGCAGCCAAGGTGAGAATCTTTGCAAAATTCAAGTAAGCTCCAGAGAGGATGTATTATATAGCTACTGGCTGTAGTTGGACCTCATCAATTATAATTAACCAGTTGGGAATTTCTGCTGGAAACTTAAGTTTCATTCAGCAGCACATGTTCATTGAGCCTCAGCCTTGTACCAAATTCTTATTAATTACTAGGAATATAAAGACAAGATATGGTTGATAAAGGAGTGTAATCAAGTGGAGGAGCTAGAAATAATAAAAGTGTAATATAGGGCATATTGAATATTTAGATAGAGATGTTTTTAAGGTATTACTGGGAATACAGTAGCAGGAGCAGATAACTGCCTGAGATGTGGAATATGGAACGGGGTAGAGATGAAATGAAGAGTGGTCAAGATTTCACAGAGGAAATGATGAATTAAGAGTTTATCAAGTAGAAAAGGGAAGGAAGAGGAACTTTTTTAAAGAAAGGTAATAACATGAAAAGATATGAAGAGATTGAAGGGAGTATGTGTTCACATATTTGTAGCTAGAAAGGTAGATCAGAGTCAGGTGGTGAAGTGCCTTATAAACAACATTCAGGAATAATGGACAGTCTCTTGCATGCCAGGTTGTCAGAGGGTCAAATGTATGCAAGGTCTAATTAGAAGCTGGTCAGGAGTGAAGCAGGTCATAGTGGAGGCTCTAATAATCCAGACAGCATGGACTTTGTTTAAAAGCATTTAAGTAAGAACTGTTTTTTAATATTTAAATTCAAAATAAAAGACAATGGAATACTATTAAGGTAAAAATGAATCTGTCAACTTCAAACTGCAAAGGACCAGTTTGTAGCACCTACAGTATATGAGATGAGTATAGCGTAATAAACAAGCAAAAGCTCTAAGATTTTATAGCATTTGAAAAGAAGTACTATGGAAATATAATTAGGAGTTGGAGTTGCCTGGAGATGTGGAGATGAGAACATGATGAAAAGGTTGGTTGGTGTAGTAATTGTTCCAGCAAGCCGTAAATAATTTCAAACAAGGTGTCTTACATTTGTTGGCTACTCATTCCCTCTACTGTTAAGCTGCAAGCACTGATCACACCTTCTTCCCAGCTCCATCTGTTATATTCCTTTTTTTTTTTAATTTTTTTTAAATTTTTATTTATTTATGATAGTCACAGAGAGAGAGAGAGAGAGAGAGAGAGAGAGGCAGAGACATAGGCAGAGGGAGAAGCAGGCTCCATGCACCAGGAGCCTGATGTGGGATTCGATCCCAGGTCTCCAGGATCGCGCCCTGGGCCAAAGGCAGGCCCCAAACCGCTGTGCCACCCAGGGATCCCCTGTTCTATTCCTTTACTGCTCCCCATCTTCATTGTCCTTTGTTCTGTTTTGCTTCTCTCTGTGTTGAACAAGGTTTTGTTTCTTTCTGCATTGGTTTGGATTCTTAGATTTCATTCTGATATTTCATAGAAACTTTCTTCCATTTCATCTGTAATTTAGCACTTCTGCATCTGGCTGTGGCTCCCAAGATCTCACTCTGGGAAGACTTACCAAAGCAAGCTACTGGTTTTCGTTTACTGCTGTTGTCTTTATGCCTGACACTCAGACCTGAGTTTCGTCTTGGATGGAGAAACCACCATTTTTGTATTTATATGATCCTCGTTATTATCACCATCAGAAATGTTGTGCATTTGTTTAGTTGGCTCCTTAGTCAACAGTTTAATTATTGGAACCTTCCTTCTGTTTTTGGTCTAGTTTTTCTTTGGGTTCTACCACCTAAAATGAACAAGCATTAACATTTTATGATATTTATATTGCTTTGCATCCTACTGCTTCCCTTATTTAACTGGGATGTATGCATTGTCAATTCTTAGTCTTCATAGTCTAAAACAGTTTTTCTTTTTTTTCCCCATTCATTCATCAAATATTTATTGATTATCTGCTCTTTGCCAGGACATGTCTAAAACCATTTCTTAAATGATAGTTTAACCAGTATGAAACTCAAGGGTGACAGCTATTTTCCCTTAGCAACTTGAAGATCATTCGCTTTATTGTCTTTTGGGTTCTGTTGCTGCTAATAAGAAGTTGCTATCAGTCCAGTGATTCCTTTGTTGGTAACCTGTCTTGTATGGTTTTCTCTTTATTCTTGCTGCCTTGTAGTTTGTATGGTATCTAGATACTAGATTTATTTTTAATAATTCTATTAATTAATATATACTTTTTATCTAAGGACTCTTCAAGTCTGGAGCATTCTTAGCCTTATCTCTTCAGTATTTTCTTTGCCATGCCCAGTGTTCTAAACTTCTAGAATTTCTGTTAGATGTATGTACTTTGCAATTTGTTTTTTATATCTCTTACCTTGTTTTTTTTTTTTTTTAATTTTTATTTATTTATGATAGTCACAGAGAGAGAGAGAGGCAGAGACACAGGCAGAGGGAGAAGCGGGCTCCATGCACCGGGAGCCCGATGTGGGATTCGATCCCGGGTCTCCAGGATCGCGCCCTGGGCCAAAGGCAGGCGCCAAACCGCTGCGCCACCCAGGGATCCCCTCTTACTTTGTTTTAAGATATTTTTATCACTTTGTTTTTCTGTGCAACATTCTGGGCCAGTTTCTCAGTACTTTTTTATCGAACGACTCTCTCTTTGGATAGGTTTATAGATGAGTCACTGGGCAAGAAGTTTATGGCTGGTGGCCTATTATATATGTATATATACATATGTATGTATTTAAGTAAATGAAAGGAGAGGTCATCTGCTGATAGGGATTTTTGGGTAAAATATACGAGACAGAAGTGATGAAAGTCATTGAAATGAGCATATCATTTATTTCTTGATTAAAAAGCTTTTATTTAAGATTTTTTAAAATAAAAATTTAAGGAAAATGATAATCATAATCTTGTTTCCCGTAAGCACTAAAAAGAACTTAGTTGTATTAGCTGAAAACATAAGGGTTTTTTGCTTTTTGCTTTACGTTAGCAGAAGGTAAAGAAGAGCGGTCTGAGAGTTAAAAGACCTATATTTCAGACTTGGTTCTGCCAGAGCTGTTGGTTAATTTTTTTGCCAGTTTTAAAAATTTATAAAATAGGAATAAGAGTAAAGTACTTTATGTATATTTTAGTACTGTATTATTTTTATGAAGATTGTTGAGATGATTGATTATAAAAATGTTTTGAAAACCACAGCATTGTTCATACGATAATGAGATGTAAAAGTAGTGTAACCTGTAGATTTAAATTATTTTGGAAGTGCCATTTTTATGCTATTTTCTCCAAATTAAAGTAGATAATGTGTTAGATATATAGCATTAATTTTTAGAGGATATGTATGTATGTGTGCTTTTTCTTTTTTAAATAGTCACCAGTTCTAAGTATTTTACTTGGTCTGTCCCAATGAATTAATTGCTAAAGGAATTTTAGAAAAACGTGGATAAAATATTAGTCATTTAAATTAGATCACATTTGTATTCAAGATTTACTATATTTGAATAATTTACAGAGATTTATCGTAAGAATAACTCCTCTATGTAATCTAAAGTAGGTGACATTTTTGTCCTTTTAAAGGCACTAGAACTAAACTTTATTAATTTGATGTAAGATAGATTATATTTAATCTTTTTTTCCATTTGACAGGCAACCAGATAAACTGGTGGTAGTTTGGACAAGAAGAAGCCGAAGGAAGTCTTCTAAGGTTTGTCTCTTTTCTAAGTTTCTTACCAAATGTTGAACTAAACTTCTAGTCAAATTATTAAGCTTCTCTTGTCCCAGTGTAGAATATTTTAAAATATTACTTGATATTTTGGGTTATTTCTCATATATCTATCTAATCTATTAAAATGATTGATCAGGCATTGTGATTGTGTTGCTGTAGTTCTGAAAACAGGAGCCAGATACCTGACTTTTGATTTTAGATATGATGGCCTTAAATAACATCATTGTTACTTAACTTCTCTGTACAATGGTAATAATGAATTAGTGATTAAATAGGTAACACAAAATTATACCTGGGATTTTTAAATTCAGATTCTGAGAGGATGAAGTTAAGGCAAACTTCAGGAATGATGAGTTATCTGAGTCCATTACTGAGCAGCAGGAAAAAAGGAGTTGGATTTTTCAAAGGTTTTAATTTTTTGCACTTACAGCTTTGTGGGGGATAGAACAGAATTTTTAAATATTGAATAACGGTTCTGCAGATACTTTAAAAATTTTATTCTGTAGATAAATATGAATATATTTTTATAAGTACACACTATAAGCATGTTTAGTGGATATTGGTTTTTCCATAAGTAGCCCTGTGTGAGGAAAAAATGTATTCCTTTTAATTTAAGTTTAATTTCAGAATTTTTAATATTTTACAGACATCTTTTCAGATTTTATTTTTATTCAGTTAAAATTACATATAAATCTTATACAATTCAGTGGGTTTTGATCAATATATATTTGAGTAATTAGTATTCCTATTAGGATATAGATTATTTTCCTCCCTTTTTCCTTTGTGTCCTCTTCCAGTTAATTCCCAACTCTAAGAGGCAACCACTATTCTGAGTTTTGTATTGCCATAAACTAGTTTTGCCTGTTTTTGAATTTCATGTAAATGGAATCATACGGTACTATTTTCTATGTGGTTTCTTTTGCTCAACATAATGTTTTTGAGATTTATTCATGCTCTTGTGAAACTTGGTAGTTTATTTTTTTTTATGGTGAATAGTATTCCGTCAAGTGAATATTTTGCAGTTTGATTATTTAAGCCCCTGTTGATGATTTGTTGTTGTTGTTTTTTAAGATTTTATTTATTTATGAGAGAAAGAGAGAGAGAGAGAGAGAGAGAGAGAGGCAGAGATATAGACAGAGGGAGAAGCAGGCTCCCTATAAGGAGCCGGATGTGGGACTCGATCCTCGATCCTGGGATGGATCACCCTGAGCTGAAGGCAAATGCTCAACTGTTGAGCCACCCAGGCGTCCCCCCTGTTGATGATTTGATTCATTTCCAGTGAATATTCTGAATGTTCACTACTGTGAATAAGTCTGCCATAAAAACTACTGTATTTTGGGGGACAAATATTTTAATTTCTCTTGGGTAAATACATAGGAATGGAATTTGCTGGGTAATAGTGTTGGTACATTTTCAACTTTTAAATGTATTTCTACCAGCTACATAGGAAAGACCTAGTTACATCGTATCATGAATGAATTCTTTTTCAAAGCATACATTTATAGTTTGGAGGCATTATCTGTTGGACCTGTAATATTTTCTTATCACTTACATATGAAAAAGGGTTCTGAAAGCAGACTTAGGGTCTTCTCTGTTTTGCTGGGTATTTGTCGCTTTTGCCTAGTGGTCTTAGGCTTTTATGGAAAGGAGCAATACACTATGTATGATAGATGAATATAACTGTAAAACTATAAATATTAGACCCTATGTGTTTTTAGCTATCAACTGAAAGTGATTGCCTCCTTTTAATAATTAGATATAATTGTTTTCTAAGAAAATATGAAACAGTGAAATACTTTAGATTATAGGCCAATTCAGAATACATATTCATGTTTGAAGTTAAATACCCCTTTATTTAATTGCATTTTTGAAAGTCAGATATCTTTTAGGTCCAGATTCTTTTTCATATTGTATCAAATATTGATTGAATCCAGATGGTGAAATCCAAACATAGGAGGCTATAGGTGGATTTTTCTCAGAATGCAGTATTTTCTAGAAGGAATTATTTTTTGGACTCCTGTCCAATTGTGATGCTGTTAATATTTCAGATCCCTTCTGTGTATTTCAGAATCATTGTGTTTTCTCTTAAAACATTATAGATGTATTTCTTTTGAAAAATTTATGAGAACCCACAATGTGTTAAGCTTCTTACAGCAAGTGCATAGTATGTTCATGCGTATGTGAATGCTGTTTTATAAATTGTACAGAATAGCCAAAAAAGGCCTTAAAAATCATATCCAGAAATTATGAAAGAAATGATTATAACATTATTATAAAAGTTAAGCAAATAACTGTTGTTTAATTTTTAGAAACTTGAAAACCATGACATTTTGGAATTCTTTGAAAAAAAAAAAAAAAAACTTGTTCCCAGCTATTTTTTTTACACTACCTATCACTTATACTAAATCCAAAGACTAGAACCAATTTTTTTCTTCTGAAAGACAGTTCTATTTTCTGATGTTTTCCTTTAAAATATACATCATTTGCTGCTGAGTCCCAAATCACTGAGGGGGGAAAAGTGCTCTACAACCATTGGCCAGAAAATAGTCTAGCATTTACTTTTAACTGTATTTTTGGAAAGAATTTGAATTGTACAGTGATCAGTTTGGTTTTTGTCATCCTTATAGCCTATTATTTCTCTTTCCTGGTTCTGAATATATCTGTCTTTTTCTATATTGATAGATTGCAGCTTATAACTGAGACCCAGATAAATGTCAGAGAATAAATAAGGCACACTACTTTATTTAAAGTTTAGTTCTCAGTTTAGTGCTTACTTTCTTTGGACACATGTTTATCTTTATAGCTAAATGTATAAGTAGAATTCATTGCTGACTCATTTTTTTCGAGAAAATAATTACCATGGATAATTAACACAACATGCAGCTTCCCTATCTCCTCAAGTCATGGCATTTTTACTTATTTTTATTTTTTTTGAGTCATGGCATTTAAAAAAAATTTATTTCTAAACGATTTTATTTATTTGACACAGAGAGAGAACACAGTAGGCATAGGGAGAAGGAAAAGCAGGCTCCCAGCTGAGCAGGGAGCCTAATGAGGGGGTTAATCCCAGGACCTTGGGATCATGACGTGAGCTGAAGGCAGACGCCCAACCAACCAAGCCACCCAGGCGCCCTAAGTCATGGCATTTATAATAAAGATTTTGTCAGGCTGCAGTTGACTTGTATATGCTTAAATAAGTTATTTTTAAGTAAAATATAGGACAGTAGGAAGCAGGGCAATTATGATAGTCTCTCTAAATCACGGCATAGTAGTATGTTGTCTTTTTTTTTTTTTTTAAAGGTTTTATTTATTTATTCATGAGAGAGACACACACACACACACACAGAGGCACAGACACAGGCAGAGGGAGAAGCAGGCTCCATGCAGGGAGCCCAAGATGGGATGTGATTCCGGCTCTCCAGGATCACATCCTGGGCCGAAGGCAGGCGCTAAACCACTGAGCCACCTAGGGATCCCCTAGTATGTTGTCTTAAATATGGTTTTCCAGATAGAAATTTAAGCTCACAGAGAGATGGGAGAATTCCAAAGGGAAACCAGACCTTGAAGTCCTCTCAAGCTTTTTGATGGCATTACCACCTTTACTTCCTTGCTCTGTGGTTGTTCTCCAGCCTTTTACAGTGTGCTGGGATGTCAGGAAGAGGAGGTACGTTGCAGAGCTTTGCCTTAATGGCAACAACTCTAAGGTAACTTTATATGTAGCATTTTAAACATATGGGTATGTGCAGTTTTATAAATTGAAAATTATTTAACAACTGGCAATTGTAAATTTTTAGTGAAATATTTTGATTTTGTAGGAATCAGAAATAACAAGTGAATGTTTACTCCGTATTTAGTACCATATTAGGTATAAGTCTTTTAGGGGAGGTATGAAATGAAAGAATTAGAAAATTAGGCATTTTGTAGAGTTAGTACCCTAAATTGAGAAATGTACCTTTTCCCTAGATCTGTTTTGGCATGTCAAACTGTCATGTCCAAAAAGTCAGAAAAATTATATAAGGGAAACTAGATAATGTGGCCTAATCCTTTGTACCATTGTCTATACTAGGATGCTGGCAAATAAAAAAGTAACTTGCCTTTCCTAACTATACAAAGAAGCTGAATAGCTGTATTTCTGTTTCTGTGCTGAATTTTCTAAAGAATCCTTTCTGTTACTCTCAATGAAAACTGATCACGGTTCTCATAGTGCTGATGTTGCCAATGTGATATGCTTTTTCTAATGAAGTTCTTAAGAACCTAAATTAATGTCTTTATGAATTTGTACAATTAAATGTTTATTAACCATATTAGGTATTTTTTACCCAATCGAGTGAGCACTATTTATCTGATATTGGACTTTTCATTATTTTTCTAGCTTCAGATTCTTGAATTCTGTTTGACGTGGAAGTTGTAGTAAGCTCTTTGAAAATAGGAATTTTTTTTCATGTTTGCTACTGTGTACAGTTCTGGTTTCCTCTCCAGTAAAATTTACTTGGTCCTGTTTTCTGCCTACTGTTTAATAATTAGCTAACATTATAAAGCTGGCAGTCTCAGCTACTCAGCTGGACTAATTGATTTTGTTACAGTGTCCTAACTTAGCCAGGTTGTACAGTTTCTAAAAGGAATAGCAGAAAGCCAGAGCTTAACTTAGTTGGATTTTTTTTGTTGCTGGGGAGAGAGATGCTGAATAGAATGGTAAGAAAATGACAGCACATTAGCAACTTGGGAACTAATACCCTTACATCATTTTTAATTAAAAAAAATTTTTTTTTAGCTTGTTAGGCAGATTGTGTTTTTCTTTGTTGAGCAATCCAATTTCTGTGATTGAAGGCTAAGGATCGAAAGAGGTCATTTAGAAGACCAGCATTTAGGGTACCTGAGGAAATGATCTGATATTACCATCTACTAATTCTGCCCAGTTGTTAGGTAGTCTCTACATTCCCTCTTTTCATCTTTGCATCATCCAATAAATGATAAGACCTTAGGGTAGAAAGCTGTTTTCTTGACTACTGTGTAGACCATGGAGAGAGCTGGGTATGATGTTGGTTACATCAAGAAATCTGAACTTGGAAATCAAGGAAGTGATTCTGTTGATTGCTAGCATGGGTTCAGGCAAGCTGTTTACCTTTTTATTTGCTTTGATTTCCTTATCTGCATTAGATCTCCTAAGGATCTCAAGTTTAAAGTTCTTTGATGGGGGGCAGGGAAAAAAATAAAGTTCTTTGATGGTCATTTTTTCATTGAGAATTTTACAAAAAAGGGGACACCTGGTTGGCTGAGCTGGTTGAGCGTCCCCCTTGTACTTTTGGCTTACGTCATGATCTCATGGATCATGAGATTGGGCCCTGAGACGGGCTCCAGGCTCAGTGGGGCATCTGCTTGAAGATTCTCTCGCTCTGCCTCTAGCCCCACTTGGTCATACTCTATTTCATAAATAAATAAATAAAATAAATAAATAAATAAATAAATAAATAAATAAATAAATAAATCTTTTAAAAAAGAATTTTACAAATACTATTATATTTACTGTGGCAAATAAGGAAAGTTTAGTTATTATACTCTTATGTTTTCATTCTATGGGGAGACAATGAAACTGTAATGATGGTGAATTTGAAGAGATCAGAGGAATAACCTGATCTGTCATCATAGTACATGACAATTAGAATTGTCATAAATCTTCAAGATGAAGTATGTAGAATATGTAGAGCAGAGTTTTGATTAAGGACTATCTAAGGTAGGGAGAAATTTACTTTTCAAATGGAGATTATTTGCTTTGTGAAGTTTTTGTTCTAGTATTGTCAGTAGGCATATTTCCATAAATAGGCAGAGGAATAGAGGAATCTAGACATATTTCTTGATCAACAGCTCTCAGCTCTTTACCTTTGGGTATGCTGTGCTAAGTCTGTTGTGGTAAATCTCTACTTCCCTTTCCTTACTTGAAGTTTGTGATTGGAGGGCAATGGAGACAGAATAGAGGGAGAATTATTGACAATTTATGAGTTGGAGTAGGGGGGCGCTGCTAAACCTATATCTCACGCTGGCATTTTAACTAACAATATGGTAAGATTTGAATGGACATAAATGTCCATGATCTTGATCCTTTTTTAGTTCCATTTCATGGGTTCAAATCCAACTTCTGCCACTTTCTGTATGATCTTGGGCCAGTCTGTGCCTCAGTTTCCTCATCTGTTAAATTTGTACCCTGGCACACATCTGTACTCCTATAACTTCTTTCCTGTTATCATGGGAGAATTGTCTGTGTCTCCTTTTCTGTCATTAAGGGCATTACTCTAGTAATTCTTTCTCTTGCATCATTAAGGTTTCCCCCTTACTTGGATATTTCCCATCAGCATTAAAATAGTTTTCTCTTGGGGCGCTTGGGTAGCTCAGTTGGTTGTGTCTGTCTTCAGCTCAGGTCATGATCCATGAAGTCCTGAGATAGAGCTCCCTGCTCAGTAGGGAGCCTGCTTCTTCCTCTCCTGCTGCTGCTCCCTCTGCTTGTGCTCTCTCTCTTCTAATAAATAAAATTTTAAAAAAAATTAATTTTTCTCTTTTGAAAAAATTGTCTCTGCCACTCTTTTACCGCTACCACAGACTATTTTTCTCTTTCTCTTTCAGCAAAACACCTCAGAGGAATTGAGTGTACTTGGTATCTTTAATTTCTTTTTTCCTATCCTTTCTTGAACCCATTCCAATCCAATCAAGCATTTGCTCTCATTATTCCACTGAAACACCTCTTGTGAAGTTAGTAATGGCTTCTGCTCTGTTAAATCAGCGGTTGTTTTTCAGGCCTCGTCCTATCTAACCTATCATCAAGATTTGGCACAGGTGATTGTTCTCCATGAAACATTTTCTTCACTAGACTTTTAGGATACCTACACCTCTGGTTTTCCTTCTGCTATACGAACCCTCTTTTGCTGATTCCTCCTCATTTCTTGGACCTGTTAATGTTGTGCTCCAAGGTTCATTTCTTGAACATTTATATTCTCTAGCTGTACTCCTCCCTTTGGTATCATATCTACCCTTAAGCTTTAAGTATTACCTGTGTGCTAATGATGCCCAGATTTATTATTCTAGGCACATATATTGAACTGCCTATATGAACAGCTACACTTGAATATGTAATAAGCATCTATTCTCTTTTAACTTTGATTTTTTTATCTCTTCAATTAACTTTCTTATCCAGCTTTGGCTGGAAGTGCCACCACAAAGAAAGAACTATAGTGGTGACACCCAAATTTGGGGGATCCTTAGGGAAGCATGATAAACTAGATTTACAAAGAAGAAGAATCTTGAAAATTACAAGTGCTAGAAATATTATTTCTATAAAAACTGCTTTCTTCTTTACTTGCCCAAATAAATGTCACAGTTTAATAGGAAGTGAACTTAAATGCAAAGTATACACTTTGTTTTTCCTTTTAAAAGAATGAATTTGCCTTTAAGTTCCTAGATCACAAAGTCATTAAAAAACTTTTTTTCTCCTAATAAAATTTTTATTTAATCACAAATAGTAGTTTTGAAAACATGAGACACTTCATTTTTGATTATTCTTTTATGTGGTGGTGAGGAGGGAGTAGGTAAAGCTTTGGTTACAGATAGTAATCTATAGCTATCATGTGATAGAACTCCTGGTCCAGGCTTAATGCTTGAAAAGTCTTATTTGACTAATCATTTTTTTCAAGGAGACTACAGATCTAATGGATAGTTTAATAGGGTCGATAAATTTTTGTAAATTATTAACGTTGCATTTCCTGTACTTCATATTGAAGCCATTATTTCTATTTTGGTAGGCTCATAGCTGGCAACCTGGAATAAAAAATCCATACCGTGGTGTTGTAGTGTGGCCTGTTCCTGAAAACATTGAAATCACTGTGACACTTTTTAAGGTAAGCTCCATTTTTATAAGTTCTAGAACTTACTATATAATCATGGTTCTGAATGACAGACTATTTTAGTATTCATTTTTCTATATATATAGAACCTGGTTCTAACCTGGTTCCTTAATGTACATTATTTTTATGGATATAGCAATTTGTAACAGTGCAAGGCCATCAGGGTATTTCATGGACTATGAAGTCAGAATAATTTGGGAATCCTTTTGAACTTGTTACAATTGAGATCTGTTAGAATACTTCTTTTACTATTTCCCTCATTCTACCCACAGGAAACTTTAAGGTACTTTTTTATGGAAAACTGAGGTTTGTGGAATTCTTAGTCCCAAGCCTCATTTTGTTAGCCCAGTTTGACTAATTATAAGATATGTTTTAAAATTAATATTTGAGGGGCACCTGCATGGTTCAGTTTGTTAAGTGGCCAGCTCTTGATTTTGGCTCAGGCCATGATCTCTTGGTCCTGGGATTGAGCCTGTATGGGACCCTGTGCTCAGCAGGGAGTCTTCTTCAGAGTCTCTTTCTCTCTCTCTTTCCCTCTGCCCCTCACCCCCCACTCCTTCTCTCTCTCCCTCTCTCAAATAAATAAATTTTAAAAATTAGTATTCAATAAGTATTTTATTGATGTAAGAAGTTCTAAATTGATATTTGATAAATATCTTATTACTATTAGTATTTTACAAATACTGCAGCTAAAAGCGAAATTCTAGTTGCAAATTCAAAGAGCAGATCCAAAAACATAGCTGTGTGTATACCTACCTGCCTGTTATAAATATGTTTTTTTCTTGAAAGTCTAATATTTCCTGAAACATTATACAGAAGTCCTCACTAAGTCCTCATTAAGCTCTAGAATATTTACTTTCCCAACTCCTTGTCTGTTCCAAAAAAATGGTGGGGGAAAAGTCTCATTTTTTGAAATTAGAAAATAATTGCTTTATTTCTTCCTAGAAGCATTCCAGTTGTGTTTAAGTTAATGGTGCAGGACTGAAGGAGTGAGACAGTGGCAGCTCTTCCTTTTTCTCCAAAGGTTCAGGACCATCCTTTAGCTCTTCAGCCAGCTATCCTAAAAGCCTGTTATTAAGCTTCCTTATCCATATATCTCCTACTAAAATGATTCAGTAAGCTTGGTAGAGAGCTGCAGGACCTTTGGACTCACAGCAACCCTAAGGTTGTGTAATTATTTCTGTTGTACTGGTAAGCAAACAGACTGAGGAAGAAGGTCTCTTGCTAAGTCACCCTGATTTAGCCCTCTTCTTCCTTCTACATTGTACGACCTGTTCTGTAATAAAAACCACTATGAATATGGATTACAACAGCAAGATCTCGGACATGCTTGAGGAAGACTTTTAAGCCATCTCTTCAGTATTTTGATTTGGTGTGCTATTTACATTGGGAAAGATGAAACGAATTGACATAGTTTTACAACTTAAAAACAATGGTGATCGAGAGTAAGGGGCTAGAATAGAGCTGACAAATTGTTGACAGTCATGTGTTTGGGAAAAGGATATGCACTTAACTGAGTGACTCTGAATTGAAAGTGGCTGTTGAAATGTAGTACTTGGAGGATTAAGAGTTAAGTGTTGTTTTCAAGTACTGATGAGACTGTTCAGCCTATCCTTATCATGGAACTTTTATGACTTTGATTGTCAGTCTGTAGAAAAAAAATCCAAGTACCCCTTTCTCCTCGGATTGTTGTGGTAAACATTTCTGTTCAGTTGTGCAATTGAGGCAATTTTGTGGTCATTTTAAATATTAAAAAGGTATCTTCAGTGGCTGCTTTTATCTTCCCAACTCCCTTACCCCCCAGAATTCTAATAGAAAGGCAGAGAGGTATAAAACAACTTGTCATTCTTTCAGTGTAATTTTTGGATCTTGTTTTTGAACAGCGTTTAAAATATTCAAGTGGAAAACTTTTTCATGTTTTCTTTTTTCTTTTACTTATATTAAACTCTCACAATTCACTTAATCTTGAAATTTGTGAGTAGGCAAGGACTACTCTAAACCCTTTTGTCCGAAGTGTAGTATTCATAGAGGTGTGCTCATAGACCAAATGCTTTTAGAAAGTTAGCGATATGTTTTGTTTTCCTGTGACTTAGCCAGAAATTAATTTTTCTAGCCTGTACACTTGTTTTTGAAATCTGAATTAGGTTGAAATTAGCTATTTCTAGTAAATGAAAAAAAAAAAGAAAAAAAGCCTGTTAGGGTATTGAAAATAAAAATGGTTCTTTAAGCCATTTTCAATTTTTCTCTTTACTGCAGTGGTGAGAAAGGAGACTCTAGAGGGTAGAATAGGATACAGAGAAGACTTAATTGATTCAAGCTAGAAGCAATTTTCATTACAAATGTTTTTTTCTGGTCAATAATATAAATAGTTAATTGTGTAGATATGCCATTTTAAAATGACTTGGAAATGAACATTACTGTTGCTCTTTTGCCTCTTTTTACTGACTTTGCCCTGTCAGATGTGTCCCTTGGTCCCACTAAAATTATTCTTGTAAGAGTAATACATTATCTCTGTTTTTTAAAAAAAATGTTTCATCTGCTTTGAGAATTAATGTGTCATATGTAAGGTATTGTTCAATACTGGTTAAATTATAGGATATAGTCATTAATACATTCTTCAGATATTCTTGGGAGCCTCCTATATGACTGGTACTTTTCTATGTCCTGGGGGCAAAGTAGTAAAACTGGACCAACAGCAGAGCTAAAAGTCAGACAGACTTGCAATTGTAACATAGTTTTAATACTTATTAGTTGTTCACTGTGGGATGGTCCATATTTTAGGTCTCAATTTTCTCTTCTTTTAAATGGGAATAAAAATGCTACCTGTTTCATAAGTTGCTATGGTGATGGAAAACAGCACAAACACTGGGGCAGAGTGTGTGCTTAGTAAATATTTATTGTATTATTATTAATTACATTAGCTGTGCTGGCGCTATGCTGCATTCCTAAACCAAATGAGGGGAAAGGGCAGGCAGGAAGGGTGGTAAGATGTCTCTTTCCTCAGCATTGTGCTATACGTTATTACTTGGCCTCTAAAGTAGGACTGTTTGTACCCTAAATCACTCATGGAAAAGTTCCTTCAACGTTGATTTACATTATTCTCTCTCTGCCTTTTCTAACATGTAGAGTTGAATTTGAATAAGTAAATGCACACATGATGTGACCCCACAGCTTTCATTTTTATGTCTTACACTCTGTTGCCTTTTGCCTTTTACTTATTCGAATGTCTATGGAAATCCTATACAATCCCACCTAGACCAGATGCTTTCTCTCTCCTAAGCTTTTTGATTCATTCCTAGAAGTGATGTGCTGTTTTCTAATCTGTAGGGAAACCATGTATTTCTTTAATCATATTTATTTAGATTAGTTGTGTTTGTCTTCAAAGGCAAGGACAACTATGTTTCAGTCCATATAGCACATCTACAATTTCTTACATAAGTACTGAATAAGTACTTGTCAAATAAATACTTGCGAAAATGTGCCTTTTTTTTCTTCTTTTTTTAATTTGCTTTTGGTTAGAGGATCCATTACCCTGTCTCAGGTTTTTGAGGCATCTTCAGAGTTAATGGGAGGGGAGGAGGGATGAAAGCATCAACAGCCATGCCAATTTGACGTTTTGTGTAGATTATAGAGTCCCTTGCAGTGCTTTGAAATTCCAGATGTTTCTATAACCTCTGCAGAAGAAAGCCTTGTCTCAAGTCGTATTGTTAGTTTAAAAGTATAAAACAAGACGAGAGCTTTATGTGAGCACTTTATATCTTAATAAAGTGCTTCTTAATAGTTCACTCACTAAATTATCTGTCTCTTTGATTAGGTTTCTTTTTGGCTTGTCATTGGTGCAATGATGGAATATAATTACATTCATCAACATAAGTAAAATAAAGAATTTTTCAAGATAAAAAGAATTTGGATGTAGAGAAATTGTGGAAGTTTTATAAGAGTAGGCTATTCTGCTTCTCTCTTTTTAAAAGTTGGTATGAGCTAAAAGCTGTTTGTATGTTCTTGATTTTGATTGGTTTAAAGAAATATATTTCAACTTTGTATTTTGCTTTTGTTACAGGATCCTCATGCAGAGGAATTTGAAGATAAAGAGTGGACATTTGTCATAGAAAATGTAAGCTAATGGAAAATTTCATCACCTTTCACATTGTTGACTGTATACATTGTTAAAGTACGCTAGCATTTTGGTGGTAGGAGAAATGTTACCTTGTGAAAATTAAGTAGTGGTTTGTAGCTTTTAGAATTTTTTTTTAGTGAAATGATAGCCATAGCAGAATTATTTTTAAGAAGTAGTTTTGTTACAAGTATAACAGTAAAAATACTCATTTCTGTGTATACTTTGGTTTGGGACTTGAGGGAGAAATTGTGTCTTATTCATCTTTTTATCTATTTAGCATCTAGGATGGTGCTTCTTACATAGCAAATGCTTATTTAAACATTTGTTGAACAAAATCATGAATGAATGGCCTTTGACATTTTTAAAAATAAAGTTCATGCTTTAGCTCTGGGTTGAGGGATTCTAGACTAGTGTTTTAATAATCATCTCCAATTAATTTAAATATTGTGGAATCCCAAGTGATTAGTTGGCATAAAATAGGTGGTCAGTAAATGTTTTCAAATGGTGATTAGGAAGGATAGGCAATAAAATATAGTGAATTGAGAATGTGGATTCTGGAGTCAGACAGACTTGATTTCAAGCTCTAGCTGTGCTTTTCTTGTGAACTGTATGGTTGTGGCAAGTTTCTTAACTTCTCAGACACAAATTTATAGGGTTGTTTTGCAGATTGAATAGGTTCAGTGAATATTAGCTTTTACCACTGTCATCGTCATAATCACCTTTAGAATTCTAAGATATATTTATTACAGATTTATAACATGCTTTGCTTGCAGCATATTTTTCCTTCCAGAATCGGTATATTGCCCGACTTTGTTGTATATCTCAGTGATGGAAGGAAAACTGCTGCACTTTTTCCAGCAGTAGCTGGGTCATTTTTAGCACAAGGGAGCTGGGAAGCCTGGGAAGATCAGGTCCAAATGTGGTGGGGGGAGTTCTAATGGCTAGATAATAAGCCAATGTAACTGTGAAATTTTCATACATGTTCACAGTTCTGGCCTTTCTTAGGATAGATTTGAACATTATGCTTGGTAGTGGTCATTGAAGTTTTAAAAACAAACTTAGACTTGTCAGAATTGATTACAGCATCAAAAGCTAGCTTTCATTCTCAAGTGAGAGTTTCTCCCCCAATGGATGGTCTTTCAGTTTTTAATACTCATGATGACTCAGTGATACATCAGAAGTCTCTTTGTTACCTTGATGTGTTAAAGAGTTAGCCAGTTAAATTTGGGTTGTAATGGGTGGTAAAAACTAACTTTGTTTAGAAAAGTGTTCTTATTACACAATTAAGATAGAGACCAGTTCCAAGTTTCTGAAGCATGTATTATAAACTAACTAACCCACGGAAAGGTACATAAGCCTGTTTTATAAACAGAATGTGTTGAATGAATAAGGTGTGAGAAAGTTTAAAAGTAACCTTGGGGGACTCTGTAAACCTTTTCCTAGGTTACAGCTCCCCTCAGTGGTAAATAATGAAATTGATTCTTGTCTGGAGAAACTGTTCTATTCCTGTAGCAATAATATGTTACAATATTGCATTCTGCCCTACTTTTTAAATGTGCTTTCCCATTGCAATTTCCAAGGACTAAAGTATTTTTCTCTTGTAAAATATGGGCTTTGTTTGAGTTTGTTGGTAAATTGTTCTGACACTTAAAAGGCATGTTCTCTGAATGGAATATTAACGGACCTTTCTTTTCCTTGCACTTTGTGTTATAACCCCACAGCCAATAAAAAAAGTTTAGTTTTTGTTTAATATATACCAAAGAAACAGAATTCTCAAAATGATTACCATAACAGATTTATTGATTACTTACTGTATACTAGATACTGTGTAGAATGATTTATGTACATTATCTCATTTACTCATACAATAACATTGTCAGATATTAGTAACCTTATTCTTGTGATAAAGACAGTGAGATTTAGAAAGGCTAAGTGACTTTCTCAAGTTATATTGCTACAAAATTAGGATTTTATCTAATCTTGTCATTCTCCATGGCCTATGCCCTTAACTCCTATGCAATAACTACCTCCCTTAGTGATAAAGGTAGATAGAAATAATTTGAAATTATAGAGTCATACAGAAGTTTTAATCAGCCTTCCTTAGTGATAGACCTATGAGGTACATATGTATTATACTAATAAAGGTAGTCTTTAATTATTGTACATTATCAGTCTAAAAGTTATTGACTTCTTCTAGACATTACAAAATGGAATTCCAGAATTTATCAGTCCTCAGAATTCTGACTATCTTTCCTCAAAACAACTTTCTTCCTACTTTGTATAAATTAAGGTAATGCTGTCTTTATTACTGGTTCTTTGGTTTCTGGTCACAGAAAAGATTTCCCAATTTTTTCTGAGTTTTCTTCTTTGGATTGGAAAGGTATTTATACATAAGTTGAAACTTTAAAGGTTATTTTACTACTACTAGCTTTGTGACGATGGACAAGTTATTTAATCTTTTACAGCCTCAGTGCACTTAAGTATAAAATGATATTAATGTCTACTCTGAGTTTATTGACAATTAGAAATGATGTATAGAAAGCATTTAGTTCAGTATGGGGTAGCTATTTTTATAATGTTCTTTGTAGAGGACATGGAAAAATGGAAAGGAAAGGAAGTTAGATTTCCAAATTCATTGTTGTAAGATTTTAGTTTTTTCACTCCTTTATACCACTTTTGCCTCTCAGCAGTTCTAGACTTTGTTATTATCTCAAGAAATTACAAGGCAACTTGTAAATATCTCATTTGGGTTAAACTTAAACATATTTCTTTTGAAAGTTCTCAGCTTTTGATTTAGGACATCTTTCCCTTATAAATTTAATTGAGAATCAGTTTGTTTTCTGAAATTAAACAAGTCCTGGTAATTTATTAATATCTATCCCTGGGCCAGACAGTCTATGTTTGTGTTTATCTTTCCACAATATGAATATATGAATATACTTCAAATATAAAGGAGTTTTAAATTATTCTTTATTTTGGATTATTTATAATCCACTTCCATATTATTAGTGCAGACCATCAAGAACAGATATCACAAAGCAACATGTTTCTTTTCTTTTTTTTAATCTACCATAATATAATAATGTTTGTTTACCCAGGCAGTTGACATTATGGATTTTATTTTAATGTGAAACCATAACAGTTATATTTAGAAAACAGGTTTTTTTAAAAAAAGGATTTTATTTATTCATGTGAAAGACACAGAAAGAGAAAGGCAGAGACATAGGCAGAGGGAGAAAGTAGACTCCATGCAGGAAGCCTGACATGGGACTCCATCCCAGGACCTCAGGATCATGCCTTGGGCCGAAGGCAGGTGCTCAACCGCTGAGCCACCCAGGCGTCCCAGAAAACAGTTTTTTTTTTTTTTTCTTTTTTCTTTTCCTGGTGCTTTGTTACTCAATAAAAATCAGAACCAGTATATTTGTATATTGTACCCATAAGTCTTAGTTTTAAAAATTAAAAATTTTTATTCTTTAGATTCTTTTGGTTTTTGAATGAGTTAAAAAATATATATTGATGAAAAGCACAAATCTAGGTTGAATTCATTCATTTATTTAATTGCTTTGCAAGCATTTAATGTGAATTTTCTATATGCCCAGAATTTTGTTATATTGAAGCTACAAAGTCAATTAAGAGATGCAGAATTTCACTGATTCTGAGATGCATATTTTTCCCCCACATTGTAACTTATCTGAAATTGGATCATCTTAAATTTTTGGCATCTTGCAATTACGAAACTGTTAACTTTTTTTTTTTCTTTCTTAGTGCCATAAAAAACAATGGTGCATCATTTAAAAACCAATGGAGACTTATTTTTAATGGTGTGAAGTATCCTTCCTCCTGAAATTTATAAACTATTAAGGGTATCTTATAATTAAAGAAATGCAAGAAAAAAGAGACCTTTAGGAGACTCTAAAGGAGGGCAGCATCAGGGAAGAGTTTCTGGAGGAAATGGCTACAAAGCCTAGTTTAAAAAAAAAAAAAATGGAGGGGTGCCTGAGTGGCTCAGCTGGTTGGATGTCCAGCTCTCTTGATTTCAGCTCAGGTTGTGAATTCGGGCCCACACTGGGCAGAGCTCCACACTGGAAATGGAGTCTGCTTAAGATTCTCTCTGTCCGAACATGAGAGACTCCTAACTCTGGGAAACGAACAAGGGGTAGTGGAAAGGGAGGTGGGCGGGGGGATGGGGTGACTGGGTGACGGGCACTGAGGGGGGGGGGGCACTTGACGGGATGAGCACCGGGTATTATGCTATATGTTGGCAAATCAAACTCCAATAAAAAAATATACAAAAAAAGAGATTTTTGTGTTAATAAATAAATTTGCAAATAAATAATGAAAATAGTTATTCACACACACACACACAAAAGATTCTCTCTGTCCTTTTCCTTCTTCCCCCCACCCCCCCAAAAAAGAATTAAAAAAAAAAGTTATGTAAAAAGGCACTCCAAGCAGAGAACAGAATGATCAGATAAGGGCAAAAAAGACAGTGGTGAGTTTATAGCATTTGTTCTTGATCAGATAATTGAAAGGAAGAGCAAAAAAACCCCCTCAAAAAACAAACCAACTGAAACAAAACATGAACTATCCACCAAAGATCAATAGACCTCTATTTTATTAAACCACTAATCCAGTAAATTTAATAATAGGCATGTGATTTACTTGAGGTGCTGTTTCCTTAGAGGAGATGAAGAGGGTATCGTACTGTGCTTTCTTGGGGCCACCTATCCAGTCTTTCTCACTGTTTCTACCTGTTACCACTGAGATTGATAGTTTAGCCATCACAATGCCTTTATAATTGCCATTTATTTGATATTACCTACAGAAACCATTTGAATGGATTGGGATATTAATTATGTTAATTCCAAGGCAGTACTATATATCCTCCTCTGTTTTGTTTCTTTTATTGGATTATATTGAACAAGATTGGTTGCACAACCAAACTCACCTGACAAGATTACACCAAGAATAGAGATGATTTAATAGCTCAAACAGTACAAGGTAAACAATATAAAATCACAAAGTTTCTGACCTTATTAAAGTCTGAATCATTTCTCTGAAATCAAGTCAGTCTCCATCTCACAAAGTTGTAGTCTGATAAAATTACGTCTGCTTTTTCTTTCAGAGGAAAAAGTATATATAAATGCTTCTTACCTCTAAATATTTTTCTTCTGTGTCATCTCAACTAAAGGATCTCACTCCAATGCCTGGGTAAAGACTGGTTATATTTTACAGGACCTATAGCTTGCAAATTTCTTCCATTTAAACTAGTATAGCCACTTTAGTAACTCCAAACTGGGATTATCTTTTCAGCTCCAAGGGAACTCATGAATACTAAAGTACCAAAGGGTGAATAGTACATATAAGAATACTACAACCTACAGCCTACCACGAAAATAAGAATCCTCTCCACCCCCATTAGTTTTAACTAATACAACAATTTATAATCTAAGTACCAGTCAGAGATGGCCTTTCTTTTTTAAGGTAGAACCTTTGCTATAGAATAGTCTACTTGTAGTCTATCTATTACTATTCCACCCCACAGAAATGTGACCCACCTAACTTTCTTGAACCTGATTAGTCCCTTTTGACCTCCGTTCTGTGTGGAAGTAACACTGAGTGGGTGAGGAGTAAGTTCAAATTTCCACCAAGAACAACTCCACTTTTTGTTCTTCTGTTAACCCAATAATAGTGGTTTAGTCAGTAATGCCCATATATCTGTATTTGTTAGCATTGTATATACTATTATTATATACTATATGTACCTAACTTAAAAAAAATCTCAACTTAAATTTTAAGAATTATTTCAAATGTACACAAAAGTACGGGGGATAATATGAATCTCTATGTACCTACTTCAGCCTCAGAAATAGTATTTTGCAAAACTTACTTCATCTGTCCTTCCACTTTTCTTTTTTTCACTAGATAATTTAAAGTAAATCTCGGGTTTTATAGAATTTCTGATGTAAATAATGAAGGCCACTTTTAAATTGGTTTAGAAACTAATAGATACTGGCATGTCAGAAAAGGTGATCTACCTACAAATGAAAACAATTTTTTTTTCTTTTGTAAACTTCCTTTTAGATGTCTTTCTTATCTGGTAGGCCTATGGTTCAAAATTATTTTTTGTCCTTGAAAAGTGATATTTATTTGTTCTTGTTTCCACATAGAAAATATTTAACTTAATATTAGAAGCAACAGAGCTTCCCCTCCAAGCCCCTTAGAATTGAACTCTTGCATTTGGAATAGGAAACTCATAGTTCAGATAGGCTTTACCTGGTCTTCTAAAATTATCCTGTCAACTTGCTGTTACATATGACTATGTGAATAGTGCCTGGTTGGCTTTGTAAATTAGATAGGGTATTCTAGATATGGCTAGTAGTTAAATGAAGTTTTGTTACCTACCTCACTCTCATTTTGGTCAAATTTCAGAGAAAGTCCATATATGTATATATATACGCATATATATATACACACACACATTTTTTTCCTGCTTAGTTTTTTTTTTTTATGTTCTTAATGTTTAAGAATGTTCTTTTAATTTTTCTTTCAATGTTCTAGTTCAGAAATTGTTTCAGATTGTGCTTCTGGAGGAAAATTCCGTATCCCTTACTCTCAAGTGACCCTTTGGCTTTAAAGAAAATAATAGAGAAATGTATGTTTTTGCTTAAAAGAGAAGTATGCCCCAAGAATGATTATGTGTGCCTAGAGCCTGTCAGTCCTCAAAATCATAAGATTCTCATGTAGCACTGTTAGCTTAAATACTTACTTAGTTTTCCACATTCATCTTGCCTGATGTCTGTAATTTTTTGTCAATATTTGTCTGTTTTATTAGAGCATATTAATTAGAAGAAAGCAAGTTTTTCAACTTGAGATTCTATATCCTAAAATTCTTGACACAAGAAAGGACCACAGATGGATTAAAATCTAAAGTCAACTGTACTGTATTTATCTATGTATAATGCAAGGAGCCCTGAGTTAAAATTGTCAATAATCTACTGCATGTTAAATAATTTATTTCATATTGTAGTTTACTTTGTGAAATGTCTTAGCTAACAAACTTAAGGAAGAGTTTTATTTACAGTAACGAAGCGCTGTTTTTATACTATTACAATGTATATGCTATTGGGTAGTCTTTTTGGTTGGATTTTTTGATTTTATTATGTGGAAATTCATCTTTACTGATGTTAATCATACTTTACAGATCAAGCAAGTGGAGTAAAAAAATAAAATTTTATTAGATTAAAAGTCTTAATACTTACAATTGCTTATTTATTCACTAACTTGATTAAATGGATTATGTGTGGCAGATATTTGCTAGTTATTGAGAGTGTAATATTGAAGAAGATGCGGCCCCTGACATGCCTACAGTCTAGGTGGAGATGAACAGCAACCACTAAGATAGAAGTGTAGGGCATGACATGTGCAATTATAGAGTGTACCCAACCCCAGTCTTGGTAGGTTAGAAGAATCTCTCTAATGAAAATGATTTGTAAGTTGAAACCTAAAAGATAAAGTTTTTACAATTCTTTATCTGTAACCTCAAAATCCAGAATCTCTAAAGACTTTTAAAAATGTGTATTTTTTTGAAATTTGGTTCAAATTCATTGTTGATAAAACCTGTCCTGACCCGAAGTGAAGCTCTTTGTAGTACTTATTCCACTTACTATGAATGGTTATTCATTTTACTGCAGAAATACATTTTGACTATGAGTGTTGCCTCAAACCTCCTTGGGAGTGTCGCTGTAAGTTAGGCACTGTGTAGAGGCACAGGCACTGTATTGCCTAAAATCCGAATAAAAGATTTCAGAGAAAAGATTAAGTACTTCTGATAGCTGCAGGGAATTTAGAGAGTGCTTCATGTGGTTGGATTAGCTTGAGCAAAGGCAAGAGAGATCGTGGCTCCTTTGTGAAATAGCATACAGTTCAGTAGATTACTTTCTAGAATATTTAATTTTAAAAATACTGGTTAGGAGCTCCTGGCTAGCTCAGTTGGCAGAATATGTGAGTCTTGATCTTACAGTAGTGAGATCAAGCCCCACACTGGGCCTAGAATTTACTTAAAAAAATATTGGTTGATTTTTTTTAGGGTTATGGTAATTTACAACCATTTAGTTGAGTTTTATGAGTTTTTAAAGAATTTACATGGTTCACATGGTGGATAATGGTAAAGGAAAGAAGTGTTGCTGTTAGCTTTATTTTATTTTTTAAAGATTTTATTTATTTATTCATGAGGCAGAGACACAGGTAGAAGGAGAAGCAGGCTCCCTGTGGGGAACCTGTTGTGGGACTCGATCCCAGAATCATGGGATCTCAACCTGAGCCAAAGGCAGAGGCTCAACCACTGAGTCACCCACGCTCCCTAATGTTAGTTTTAAATTAGCATTTGCTGCTCTAAAACCATCCATGTCATTTTTTTTAACAAGGTAAATATTTGTGCCCCAACTTGGACCTACTGAATTGGAATTCTGATGCAGAAAGGAGATGATTTCAGCATATTGGGGTCTCCCACTTTTTTTCCCCCAAATTAAGGATTTGGAAAATGAGTGTGAATGAATACTGTATACATTATGAAATATATTTCATTATGAAAATAATTTTATGCCCTCATACTTAGATCAATTAAAAAGAAATTTATTACAGTTTACATTTACTTTCTGAAATTACTTAGTCATTCAAATGTCACCTTAAGATCTTACTTCACCTGAGGGCACTTGGGTGGTTCAGTCCGTTAGGTTAAGTGGTGAAGTTGCCTGCCTTTGGCTCAAGTCATGATCCTGGAGTCCTGGGATCAAGCCCCACTGTGGGCCTCCCTGCTCAACAGAGTCTGCTTCTCTTTCTCTCTCTCTGCCCCTCCTTTTGCTTGTTCTCTCTCTCTCTTCCCTGTCAAATAAATAACTAAAATCTTATTTTAAAAAAAAAGATCTTGCTTCATCTGCCTCTTAAACTGTTTCAACTGATCAATTAATAACTTCACTAATAATATTCTGACAGAAAACAGTGTGGTCTCAAACACAAGTCTTTAGACTTTCAAGCCCCATGCATTTTACCCTGTATTTATTCACTCCTATATTCATCATTTATTATTCTAGGAACTGGGTATAGAGCCTAGCTGCAGTAATTAATTACTATGGGGGATACATGGGAGCATCTCAACTCAGATACTAAAATCTGGCTGGAGAGAGAAACCCACAGAACACATGAAACAAGAATAAACAGGACAGGTTTTAAACAAGAATGCTAAATGTGTAATGATGGCTGAAAAGTACCACAGAAGTTAGAGGTAGATGAGTTAATATGGACTGAAATTATCAAGAACGTTTTAAGAGCTGCTTGTCAAACATGACTGTGTTTATCCTTAGAGGTATGTGGCAGTTTCTATCTTTCTGTATTGTGAATTCTCTTCTGTAATATGTACTTCAAGGTATTTTTATAATGAAATCTCCGAAGAATCATTTCAGAAAAAGGCAAAAGTCATGTGAATTTTAAAGATGAAACATGAATTCAAAGAAATGTCATGTTTTGATTGAGCTGCTTCTATTCCTGGGATCCCTAGTCCCAGGTCCTCAGGGATATGCATCTTACTTCTTTACTGTTAAGGGTAATTGAAAGGAAAAATGGAGAAGCACTGGATAGTGGGAAAAGGAAGGCTTTGGGTGCAGTTAGGCCTAGACTTGAATCATTCTTGCTAGCTCTAAGTTTGGACTTGATGCATATTTATCCTTTCAGAACCTGTTATCTCATTTATAAAACAGATATTTTAGAAAATGATAGCTTGGACTAGAGACATTAAAGCATAAAAAACATGTAGCACAGTGCTTGAAAAATAGTAAGACTTCAATACATGTTAATAATAAGTGGCAGAGACTTTACAAATGAGAGGAAAATAATAAACTTGGAAGGGACTTGTGGGAATACAGAAATTACTTAAGTGATTAGGTTAAGAAAAGATCATGGAAACTCGAATACCAGATTTGGAATTGAATATGCTTGATCAAAGACCATTTATAAGTATAGTGTTTCAGAAAGGATGTGTATTGAAGTATGGAGTAACTTACTCAAACATTTGGATCTGTGAAATCATCCTTCCCTCATTAGGCAGGTAGCCTACACTAGTAACAAATACCACAGCCAGCTTATAATCACAAGCAAGCAAAGGCTCTTAACCTTAAATTTTGGGATCCTTAGAGGTTCTAGCATGGATGGACTTCAGAGGACTGAAATCTTTTTAATATCTTTAATAGGTAAAAGCTTGTTGATAAAGGTTGCCCTTTTTAAGTTTTATTTTTTTATGATTTTATTTATTCATAAGAGACATAGGGAGAGGTAGAGACATAGGCAGAGGGACAAGCAGGCTCCATGCAAGGAGCCCGATGGTAGGACTCAATCTCAGGACCCCAGGATCAGGACCTGAGTCAGAGGCAACCGCTCAACTACTGAGCCACTTAGGCACTGAGCCACCTAGGCGTCCCTGTCCCCTTTTCTTTTAAAATCAGATTTTCAATAAAATCTTTACCCAGAACATTTTAAGGAATACTGGATGTTTTTACAATTTTTGAAAAATAGGTGACTGACATGATACAAGCAGGAAAACCACTTCTCATGTGAATAACCTATGTTACCTTGTAACTTTAGATAGTAGTTATCTTCCTTTCATAATATTCGTGCTTTTTGCAGATAGCAAATGGAAGGTATTAGCATATACCCAAGTAACATTTTGAGTCATATTTAAAAGTTTAAATTTGTAAGAGGCTTAAGTTAGTGTATATACATTTCATTAGATGACCTTTTTTTTTTTTTTAAGACTTATTTAAGAATTATTTAAGGAGGAGCAGACTCCATGCAGGGGGCCCGATGCAGGACTCTATCCCAGGACTCCAGGATCATGCCCTGAGCCGAAGGCGGATGTGCAACCACTGAGCCACCCAGGTGTCCCTCATCAGACGACCTTAAAAACTGAAGGAAATAGAGCAGTAGCATATTTGCATCGTAATAGGCATTTCTATTTAAAGTTAATAGAACAGAAAGCATCTTAGTAGATGATTGCTGTTTCTCCCAACAACTGTATGTCCTTGGAGAGGATCATAACATGAGTAAAAGGAAAGTCTGGGAGTTAAGGAAGACAACCAAAGCCTTGTGTGTTTTCGTTTCCATAAACTAAAAAACAGCCTAAATTTTGACTTTATGCTGAATAAATTTAATGGCACATAATTTGTGTAGTTAGTACTGAGTTATAGTCTGCCTTCTAACTCTCCAGAGCTATTTAGTTTCTTCTTCCTGCTTCATCCTTCAGATGTCTTCCCCATAGATGAATGAGAAAGACAGCCACAGTTACTCTCGCTTCTATTTTTTGCCAATTGGAAGGAGGAAGCTGATAAATAAGACAGCTATCAAAACAAACCTCTAATATGACATTAGAGGTATTTGAAACCAGCGGTGTATTTGAGCAATTTTTTGCATGTTTATTCATAGAAATTTAACAGTTAGAAGAGACTGGTATGTAGAAGATGTTATGAATCTGCATGAGGCCTTTTCTCCCCCTGATGACAAACATTAGAGGAGATTTGGTAATTGCTTTACAGTAGAGTTCTAATGACACTCTAGATTTTTAATAGAAAAGTATTTAAGATTTTTTCAGTTTGTTACTTTCACTTGTCTCTCTCTCTGTTCTCTCAGGAGTGTATGTAAATAAAACTTCCTTCGTCTTACAATGGAATGGATTTTTGGCATTCTAGTTTTCTGTCACACTAACCACCTTGAAAGACCGGTTAATATGTTGGAGACTTACTACATAATTCTTTGCTCAAAGACAATCATGAAGGGAATTGAAAAAACAAAAACTCTTAAAAATTTAAGTTATTTTGGGGTGCCTGGCTGGCTCAGTTTGGTAGAGCATGGGACTTTTGATCTCAGGGTTGTGGATTTGAGAGGTTACTTAAAAAAAATAAAATCTTAAAAAAAATTAAGTTAAATTATTTCTTTGTGTAGAATTGGAACTTTGCGTTATGTAATTAGATATAGCTGCATTTATACTGATAGAAAAACAAATGGAATATTTTCATGAATTATATCCTATTAAAATAGAATTGCTGACATTATAAGACAGGTATGTAACTGATTAGAGAAATAAAATTTACATGCGCCCTTTATATCTATTTTAGAAAGTTACAAGCTTGAGAATACAAAACTATCTTCATACCTTAATACTTTTAAGCTCTCCAGAAAATAAGATTTTTACAGCTTTCTGTGGATAATGTATTACCCTATCCATTTTTTTTCTATTTTAATACCAGACTTCTCTTTAAAATTTTATTTTTTGATTCTGTCTTGTTTATGACATACTAATTGATTTTTCTATATCGTTAAACTAATGAGGCATTTTTGCCTAGTGTATGTCTGCTCTAACATAAATTGGGTGTAATAGTTGATTTTTATCAGCATTGTGACTACTAAACCCTGATGAAATATAGCATCTTGTAATAACAGTCTTATGCTTGGTGATATTCTGATCACTGATATACTGATCAGAAACAGTATTCTGATAAATATGGTACTTTAATTTAAAATAATTTAGTGCTTGAAGAATATAGTTTGTCTTAAGACAGATTTGTTATTAAATAAAAATTATTTTGGAGAAACTCTGAACAATATGCAGATACTTTGTAACTGCCCTTCTTATGTTGCTTTTGAAATTTGATTGACAGCAGCTGATACTTTCATTACTAGGAAACAGAAGTAAAGAGAAGGTATTTCTCAAGTTGTATAATAGTAGCAGAATCAAGGGTAGAAACGCCTTGTCTCCCTAATCTTATGGAGCCTATATACTTGACCATGTTATTGAGGTCATAAGGACCATAGACAACAATAATGAAGACATCTGTATTTTATTATGTCTCCAAGTTGCTTCTTGTGTACTTTAAATAAAAGAGTTAGTTATACCCTATATTCTCAGACTATTTGTAGCTATAGCCATGGCAGAGGGAGAAGCAATTTCTCATTATTTCCCTGAATAACTTTTTTTTCCTGGAGTTATTTACCTTTAAGACTTTGGCAGTCTGAATTATCTTGTGGCATTTGTTAATTATTTCAACCAAATCATTAGAATAAACTAGACCAAAGAACATTTGAGAGTATACTGAGAGGAAAAGTATATTTTGAATATATTAAATATGTTTGTTGAATGGCTTAATAGGAAGATTCTTTTTTTCTCTCTCTATAACAGTTCTTTCTCTATGTAACTGTATATATAACTACATATAACAAAGGAAACACAGAGCTTATTTTTGGAGAGGGAGAGAGGTGTGAGATGGGAAAGGTAGGAAGAGAGTACGCTACTGTAGCTTTCTTTAGCCAGAAGTTTTTCATAGCCCTTTGTTTTTGCCTTCCCTTTTATTTCCTTTTTTGTCCTTGGTTAATGGCTTTGATTTTATGATACTTGAATCATTTCATTATTTTGAAAGTAGAGTCAATCTTGAAATAAATCAATCTGAGTAAAATGAATTTGAAGAATTTTTCCTTTCTCATTAAACTGAAGGAAAAGTTTAGAAAAGTTGTCAAATGACATGAACTGGATTAGATCACTAGAAATCATAGGATTTATTTACATTATATTTATACATAATTGAACTCTTTAGTCAAAGCAATGATTAATATATGCCTTCCTACTTCTTTTAGTCTGGGTTTTCTGAAATTGCTTTTCTACTGGTTTCTTTTTCCAACCATGCACAGTGTGTGGTGACTTTAGTTAGTAACACCGTATTGTATATTTGAAAGTTGCTAAGAGAGTAGATCTTAAAAGTTCTCATCACAGGAAAAAAATTGTAACTATGTGTGGTGATGACTGTTAACTTATTGTGATAGTCATTTCATAATACATATATCAAATCATCAGGTTCTACACCTGAAACTAATACTATATGTCAATTATATCTCATTTAAGAAAAAAACAAAAACCAAAGAAGACTACGGTTAACATCTATAAAAGAGATCATTATTGTCTACTTAATTAGGTCACAGAATGACTGTTTCATTATAGTGGGTGCTGCAAAATTTTTTATGCATTTACTTCCTAGACTTCAAAGATGTAAATAAGACAGGGTTTTGGTCCTCAAGTTGTTTTCAGTTTGGTCAGGGAGGCAAATCTGCGAGCAGTGATGAGACTACATGGTGCTAGAAAAGAAGCTCGTCGAAGGTCCATTTAGGATGTCAGAACTATTGCATATAGGGACATGGGAAGACTTTAGAGAGGAGTTGATAGGAACTATGACTTGAAAGACTTTTAAAAGTTTACCCACCAGATGGAGTTGTGTGATAAGGATGGGTCTGAGGTAAGGACAGAAGAGCCTTGTCAAGGCACAGTGATAAAATTGCTACAGCTTCATCTTCAAAGTGGGGAGAGCAGAAGAGGTTGAACCTAGTGAGAAGAGCAAGGGGCAGATTGTATCTGGCCTTGTATGAAAACATTTGAACTTTATCCTAGGGGTCTCTGGGTCCCAAACTTGGCTGCCCATCAAAATCATCTGTGGGTGTAGTAAAACAACAGAAACACACACAAAAAAATAGTTAAATATAGGGGTGCCTGGGTGATCGGGTAAGCATCTGACTTTTTTTTTTTTTTTTTTTTAAGCATCTGACTCTTGATTTCAGCTCAGGTCTTGATCTCAGGGTCATGAGTTCAAGCCCTGCATTGGGCTCCACACCCAGTGTGGAGTAAAAAAAAAAAATTATATATGTATAGACTCTGAAAAAAAGAATTTTTAGCAAAATACAAAAATTTCAAGTGTTTATTTAATTTTGTAATTCTTTATTGTGGAATAGCTCAGAATGTCACTTCTGTCTTAAATAACAGATTAATAACTGAGCAAAGAAATGTAATTTGGGTTACAAAATTCTTGCTTTAATAAAAATTCTTTAAACAGTGATTTTAAAAAATGATGGTGGTGGGGGTGCCTGGGTGGCACAGTTGGTTAAACATCCTACTCTTAGTTTTGGCTTGGGTCGTGATCTCCAGGTCGTGAGACCGAGCCCTGGGTCAGGCTCTGCACTCAGCAAAGTCTGCCTAAGACTCTCTCCGTGTCCCTCTGTATCTTCCTGCCCCCTCCCCCACTCTCTTTTTCTCAAAGAAATGCATCTTTTTTTTTTTTTTAAAAAAAAGATCAGTTTCTATCTTTTAGATTCTCACTGTGCCTGTCATTAAGAAATACATTTTACATTATGATCCAGTGTACATATACAGGCACCTATATATAACTAAAACAAAAGATTCATGATAGACATCTTACTCTTACTAGTATTGCAGGATGTACTGTAGTATTTCTTGTTCCATCATGTTTTAGAATGCTGGTTGCAAGCCACTAAGTTAATTTTACAATTCACTAAATTGATTTCATGATCCACTGATGGGTCATAGCCTACAGGTTGAAGAAATACTGCTATAGAGAATGAATTGAGATGTGTAGAACTGAAAAGCTAAAGATCAGATAGGCAATTAGTTCAGTTATCCAGATAGTAGATGATGTGAGCTTGAAGTAGGACAGTGACATTAGCAGGTGCAGAGGAAAAGGGACAGATTAAAGAGGTATTTAGAAGGTGGTAGAAATCCATTCTTAGTGACTGATCAGTTCTGAGGATTGAGGAAGGTCAGGCAGTCTAGAATGATTTCCATATTTCTAGTTTGAATATTTGGATGCTTGTGTTGTTGTTGTAAGATTTTATTTATTCATGAGAGAGAGAGAGAGAAAGAGAGAGAGAGAGAGAGAACACACAAGAGTTGGTGGGGGTGGGGGGAGAACAGAGGGAGAGAGAGAAGCAGACTCCCCACTGAGCTGGGAGCCTGATGTGGGGCTTGATACGGGGCTCAATCCCAGGACCCAGAGATCATGACCTGAACCGAAGACAGATGCTTAACCATCTGAGCCACCCAGGCACCCTGGATGCTTGTAGTGTTCTTAAGCAATATAAAGAACACAGAAGAAGAATTGGTAAGGGCAGGCTGTGAGGAAAAAAGACCTATCCAAAAGGCAATTGGATATGTCTGTAATTTTTTTCGAAATCATATTCCTTTAAGTAAATGTTTTTTTCTTTCATTTTTTTTATTAAATTGCATAGTTTAAAGCTCTATCTTTTATCTTTCTGATACAACCTACTTTTTTCTTATTCATGTGGCTTGCCCTAAAATATTTTAAGACTTTCCTTCTGTGCTAAAAGGTCCTGTAACACCAATTCAGTCTTTTCCAAGAAGACATCTGATTCCTTGCCCAAAGTAAAACATAAGAATTAAGCTTTTTTGATTCCAAACCACATCATCTTTTCCTCTCTGTCAGAAGTAGAATCTCATTTTTCTGATCCTTGTGCCTATTGTTACCATTATGTATTCCATGGTTTCATGGGCATTAATTGTACCTATTGGATTCCCATGTATAACCATCTAAGTGTTACAAGAAATGCAGCAGTGCTGGTTGATGTTTGCTGAGTATCCTCTGGAATTTAGCTTATCAGTTTCTACCACCCATGATTCAGTTTAATAGCTCAGATTGTAGTCACTGTCCAGGTTACTCAGTTTCTGTGGGTCAGCAGTTTGGGAAGGGCTCAGTTGGGCAGTTCTAGCTTGGCCAGTTCTATCTTATGCACTAGTCTTTAGGTGTTTAGGAGCTAGAACAAAGATCAGGAGCTTTTTCACTTCATGTTGTCTCAAGGCCTTCCCTAGTTCACCTCTCTGAGTGGGTTAGTTTGGATTTCTTTTAGGGCATTTGGACCTCTTTTGTGGCAGCTGAGCACTTTAGAAGTGACTGTTCCAGCTCTTCAGGTGGAAGTTGCATCACCTTTTCTAATCAGCTTTGTTAGTTGCATAGTGTTACTTCCTTGTGCTCTTAGCCATAAGCTGCCCAGGTTCAAGGGGAAGGAAATGAGACTCCACCACTTGACAAGAGAGTGACAAGGCTCTAGAAAAAAAATGCGGGATGAGAAATGTTTTTGTAGGCAATCTGCAACAACTGTGTAGAAAATAATGAATGCCATCATATAGATCTTTAGTTTTACCTGGAGTTTACTTTCTTATTGGTACTATTCCTTAAATCTTCTAAAGATCAAGTTAGCTTTTATGATTTAATTTTCTATATCTTATTTAACTTGGATAATTTGCTTTCCATGCAGCAGATTTAGTATATAGTTATGAAGATGCTTTAAGCCTGGTTGTGAGATTTCCCTGGTGCAGGATGATTCAAAGCAGTAGCAATTTAGCCAGCTCTCCAAAGTGGGTCATTTGAATTATGTTATCTTGTGTTTTCTAAGAACAGTTGTAGATTTCTTTCTTCAGAAGTCTTAAATGACCCTTGTAGCCTGTTGAATAGACTGTTGAAAGTTAGTTCTCAGTGTCTGAAAATATATCCTTATACCACCTGCTAGGTTCCTTGTTATACCTTGGGCATGGCTGCATGAAACAGATCAAATAATACTGGCTTTTATTTCATAGCCTTGCAGTTTCATCAGTAATAGGAAACAGATTTGACAAGACGGTGTTTTAATTATCTGTACAATTATTGCTTATTTTCAGAAATAAGCTATTAATCTAGTCATGAATTTTTATTGATAGATTTGTTTAGCTACTGGTAGTGCTACCATGCTTGAATTGTGCCGAATAAATATCAGTTGATAATCTGCTGACATGAATATTAATCCTAACTATGGCTCTGAAACTATACTTTGTACATATAATATGCCCAAAAGCAATTTCTGAAGTATAGAAAATAAAGAACAAAAATTAATATGGATAGTTCCCATTCCTTACCCCCAATTTTTTCATAGAAGAGTGGCACAATTTGTTTATATTGAAGAAAGTCTATCTGGAATACTCATTTAGTGTAATGAACTGTTTAGAGTATTATAACCACTTGATGGCACCCTTTGATTTGGTACAAACCTCATTAGCCATACTATACTGCAGTATAGTATTTGTAATGGAATAACACATAAGAACTAAAGACTGCAAGGTATCTGGTTAATGTAGAGATGAAATGAATGCAACGGCAAGGCTAAGCTTTCCTGACCCTTCATGAGAGAATAGATGAAAAAAGGAAGAATAAGCTATTGTGCCAAAGGGAGATGATGAAATTCAAGATCCACACACATAATCTTTGGCTCAGCCTCTGAAATGTTAATCCCTGGGTAGAATTATTTGAGCTATAGATTGCAGTTTATCATCAAAATGGCATTGTGTCAAACAATACTTTTTATATGTGTGATGTTTAGAACTATCCAATTTTAATATAAAATGGTTCACAGAGCACTGACTAATACTTAAGTAGTGACTCTTTAAGGTTGTGATTTTGGGGATGGAGTGTAAGGTGGTTTCTTTACCTGAAAATACTACTTAGATTTTAGATTTTGGGGAACCTTTCTGCTTTTCTTTTTGCAACAATTTGGTTTTAGTGTTACAAAAAAGGATTTTTTAAAGAATGCCTCTTGCTAAATTAAGTAGTTTAGAATTGTTTTCTTTCACATGCTAAAAATATAATTATAGAATAATTCTGTCATAGTCTTCTGACATTGCTTAAAAGTACTCTAACTGATGAAATACTATATTATTAAGAGTTTATATGGGCTTCTCTATTCCAATACTGTATCAAATATTTATAGATTTCCTCTTATTTAATGTACCCAACTTCTGCCATCTAGGGAATCTGTCATAATTAGTATTTATTTGTGATATTTCTTTCTTAAAAATCAAGTTCTCCCAATTAAAAAAGAAACTATATTTTAATAGTGCAGGTGGGGAAGGGTTTTGTTTATGGCTATTAATCTATCATTCAGAGTAATAATCATTATGGACTTTCCTTTGTAAAAAGTCTAATTTTTGTTTTTTTAAAAACAATAGCACTTAACAGATCTCTGTTTCTAGAATCTAGAACTTTGAAATTCCAGTTTAACTATATACGTTTCCTTTCAGTTTTGTCATGTTAATAATACAAGGTTTCCTTTGCTTTCTTTTAATTAAGATAATAATTATTTTCTATTTTAGTACTAAGAAATAATTTTACTTAACTTTGTATTCAGATTCTTTGTATCTGTAGGTGATCTCTAACACCTAGATCTCTAGAAATCTATACCCAGCGGATCATATGATTTTGGTATCTGATTGCAAATGTTAAAGGCATGCTGTGATCCTATATTAAAACAGAAGCACACGTCTGTGAAACACCACTCAGTCGTGCATGGATAATTCTGTCTTGCCATATTTTAGCTCTGATGAGGAAAACTATTTGATTTAGTGGTGAGGGGGAATGTGGGAAGGGTCACTGTGAAAAGAGAATGTCCCATGGAGATAGTTTGGCTTTGACATCTGTCTTCTTTAAGTGATCATGAAGCACAGAACAGATCCAAAGTCACCCATGAAGACCAGTAGTTCTCTGTGTTTGAGGCACACTGCCTTTCTTTATAGATCCAGTCAAGAGCAGGTAGCATAGAGTAGTCTTTAGGCTGCTACCATTAATAAAAGTGTTCTTTGAGACTGAGTAGTCATTCATCACAGATTGCTTTCAGAGGCAGAGGGTTCACAATGTGCATTGGAGAGACACATGTATATATATAGTAGACAAAGAGCTTGGGGGTCTTAACCTGATGATACTCGTACTTAAGTATTACAAAGCTGCTTCATCTGTTTACATAATTAACATCTGCTGATGTTTTAATTTAAATGTCACCCTGAAAGTTGATAGTTAAAGTAGCTGAGTGTTTTAGGATGTGACACTTTCCCAATGTAACTTCCCCCAATCCCTGACAAGGATTACTCCATGATTTCTTTTTTCTGAGAACTTGATGTTTTAAAGGACATGCAATGCTTCAAACATGAACAAGTTTTGGTTTCATTGGTGTGACTCTAGATCTCACTCTTAACTCTTCATATTCACTCATAGACAACAGCTGCCAAACTCAAGACTGCAGTAACCTTTTAAAGTAAGCCTACTGGTTCCACACGGAGTGCCAATGCATACATCTTCCAACCCACTGCACTGGCAATCTCATACCCAATTGCTGAATACGGTGTTCCAGCCTGGTGCCTTTTAGCATACACAAAACTGGTCAATGTCCAACTTTATCCAACCACCCACACTAAATCTGAAACCTCGTGATGCTGTCATAGATGCCTGCAGGGTAGCACTCCTGCAAATTTTTAAAAACATGAGATTGTTAAAGCTACTAGGGAAGGGGGAAAAAAACCTTTTTTTCCCCAACTACCTGAAGTTTGTTTTCTCAGTATCTTCTTTAATTTGCTATAGGATGTCAGCAAAGTTTGGTGGAAAGAGAATATTTCATATTTCTTGGTCTTCTCACATTCTCCTAGTTCTATAGGTCTTATTAAATAGGTTTCAGTGGCCAGTCTTTGAAACAGGACCCAGATGAACATTTATATTTCAGCTACAGCAACAGCATGCATTATTGATAATTGACCTTTACCCTGACCTAGTGTAGTCTTGTGACATTGGATGAAATAAATGAAGAAACTACTCCTTGGCTTGATTTTGTATTGGCGGAAGAAAGCAAACAGAGTGGTTTGTCAGGTTGCTAAAAATGTCAAAATATAGTCCTGGGACAATTTATAGCACAAAGGTTTTAATTTTCCTTTTGTTTTTTAAATAACATGTGGGTGGTTGGTTGTTCTTTGGAAAAACACACCTTTGAAAGAAACTGGAATTGCAGTAATACCTGTATCAGATTAATAATAGGAAGTAAATTGTTTGCTTTTATTTAAAGTTGTAATTTATTAGTCAGATGCTTGTCAGTGACGTGTTTAAACAGTAAGCCTTTAGAGAATTTCACAATTTTACAGAAAATAGTGTTAATTCATATAAATATAATGTGGCTGGTAATGTGTTATTAAAAGAAATAAGCCTCTATCCCTGTATACACTTTCCTTATGTTGCAGTTTTAGTGATCATTCATTTTAAATACTTTTGTTTCCATATGTAAGCTATACAGAGCATAACAGAACTCCATATCAAAAGTAAGATGTAAACTATTTCAGTATAATTCTCTTATTGTCCATAGTTTCTGACTTTGCAGTAAAATTAAATATTTCTGCAAATTGAACCCATAAACGAAATGTCCTGTTTTGCAAACTGAATTGTTCATACTATCATTAAGTTATTATAGGCAATATGCAGATGTTGCCTCTGCATTTTATCTTGAAAGCATTGTTTTCTGATAGTTAATATATTTCAAGTTAGTATTGTAATATTTTTCTTGATTTAAGTTATAACCCTCTATTATGTCACTCTGTGATTTTAGGATCTGGTTTCCTAATGCAGATGTGGATTTCTTAATTGAAATAATTGAATCATAGAAATTTAGATCTAGAAGGAGGCATAGAAATCATAAAGTTCTCCTCTCTCATTTTACAGACAAGGAATCTAAGGTATTATGATCTAGTAACTAGTCCAAGGTCATATTGCTAATGAGTAATAGCAAACTACTCACTTCTATTCATTTTCTCATTCTCACTCTGAGGACCTTACCTACCAACATAAAGTATTTAAAGTATTTACATATATGTGATAACATGGTTTTAAATGTTTGCTTTTTGTATCTCTTTAAATAGAGCCTAAGTCAGCTGTTTTAGGAAAATGGAACTTGACTTATTGAAAGAAAAATATTTGTAATTAAAGGTTTATTAGGTAGAGATCAGTTTTACTGAGGTAGATTATTTGATAGTAATTAAAACAAGACCAGAACGCCCAGCAGCCTTACCTGGGATACTCATTTAAATTCAGTGCACAAGATCACTTGCTTCATATCGTGTGTGTGTGTGTGTGTGTGTGTGTGTGTGTGTGTATAGACTAGCTGCATGCTAAGGTTTAAAACCTTACTTAATTTTAAGCTTTGTTAATATTTTTAACAAGTAGCTTTATTGAATAATATGAGCTATGAAATACTTTAATTTCATTTTAAAAGATTGTCAATATAAAATGTAAATTTTATAATTCTGTGAAAATATTGGAGTGTAAAATTTTTAAAAATAAATCATGTCAGGTTATGTAACAAATTTATAGTTATTTTTAATTAAGCTTTGTAAGAGATGAGTTAATGATGTTTTTCGTATATGCAAATATATATATAAATGTGTATATCCACATATACATTTTAAGTTTTCTTTATAGAATGGCTAAAATACATAGTTGTATATTTATAATTTATTAAAACAGAGAACTATGGAAATATTATTTAAGAACAACAACCAGATGTTTTTAAATAATATTTATGATAGTTTAGATATCTAAACTAGAAATCACTCTAAAATAGGTGTTTTTTAATGTTAATGAGTACATTTCTGTCTTGGCATTCAAGGAAAAAAATAGCAGCAATACTTGTTTTCTGCATATTGCTAATTAGAAATTTACTCAAAAAGCATTTTTTTTAAAGGATTTCTGAATATAGTTGTGTTATACCCAACCTTTTTCTTATAATCTAGATACAACATTGGACACTTTGTTGTTGTATGTAGGTTAAACTTGGATTAATTCTGGTTTACAAGTACTATTTACAGTGCATTATTTCAGATCTCGGTTTTTAAGGTAGGTCAATTGCTACAGTTAATTAAAGTGCTACATATGCTGCTACCTAAGCCAATTTAAAGAATAGGGCATGTATTTCCAGTTATGTGACCTACAGAATAATTGTACCTTAGCATGACAGCTGTCCCTGTAAGCTAGTAATGTCCTACTGTTCAAATAGATATGTGGCTCATATTCCTTTCTGTTTCCTAAAACATCCCATCTTTTTGGTTATTTTTGGAGTGACAGATCTAAGTATACATAACTGATTTCTGCATTTAGAATAACACTTTGCAAATAGTAGACAGTGAGTGTTTGAAAAATGAATTAGTCACTTACTGAGCTTGTGGATTTTCATTTTATTTTATTATCCCTCATTGTTTAAGTTTTTACGTGATAGTTTTGTCTCTTCTTGCTAATTTTAGACAGCTACCTAAGGGTAGGAAGAGTATATTGTTTTGTAGACAGACACTATTCAGCAAGATCCTGTGTACTTATAAATAAATGGGTAAGTGGGTTTCCAGCTGATTTAATTCTCATTAAACTTGATAGTGAGACATTTAAATTCTTAACCTACAGTGTTTTTAGGTTCATGCCTGAAGAAGATCTCTGTTATAGATTCTGTGAAACAGATGTGCAGGGAATAGTATTAAAATACAATTGATTTGTATAACTTTTTCATCCTTTAGACTTTTATTAGAGCATAGTGGATCTTTAAAAATTTTTTACATTTATTACAGCTGACATATTGGCAGTACTGAAAATACTAAAAAAGAAAAATGATCTGTAATCCCACTTTTAATAAATTGATTTTAGTTTATCATTCTTTGTTGTCTAAGTTTTTTAGGTTGCTATTCCTTATTTGCATTTAGAGTAGATTAAATACATAATTTCCTTTATTACATGTCCTATTTTAAAATGTAAATTATTCCTGTGTTCAGGCTTTTATAGAAATACTGTTAGAGCTGATACTTTTGTAAAAGTACACAGAACTGCTTCCCAGGTGTAGGCTCTAGGGGACCTGCATTCCTGCTGCGGTGACTCTTGTTTGGCATTCACTCCAACAATAGCCTGACCTAGTGAAAATCTATAGGGCCTCAGATTATTATACGAAACCTATCATTCAGTCAGGCTTTTGGAATGGTCTTGTTGATTCAAGGACAGCTTTGGTGACTAGATTCAGAATTCAGGTTAGAAGTAGATTTGAATGGATACATGTCAACAAGAAGATCATATAAAATGAAAGTGATGACTAGAGGGGGTATGTGGTAAAAAATTAAATAAAATTGAAGGGAGCTACCTGAGAGTGCTCGATTTAATTTGGGAGAAAGGTCTTATTAGAGATGGAAGAGAATGACTCTAAACTGGTAGTGATTTTTATTTTGTAAATAATGGTTCTGTGCTACATGTGATCTACCAAAGAAAGAGGGAGAAATAGAAAAGACTAAAATTCTTTGTTCTTCAGTGTAGAAAAGTAAAGTAAAATACAAGGGGCATATAATTTACCTCAGATTGAAAAAAACAGTAGTTACCAAACATATGTGTTAGGAGGAAAGGAAAAATAAGAGGAAAAGGAATCTCGACTGATGTCCTAGGAACTATCTGTGGAGTTAAGTCCTGGGTCTGAAGTCTTACTTACCATAAATTTCTGCAGTGGCATCAAGTAATGCTAGAATGTCCAAATCATATGCCACCAGTATTTCTTACCCTCGCCCTCACTCCTAATTTCTATTCATTCATCTAATTATTTTTTTTTATAAGTTGTGCTACTACTGGCAATTTAAGATTAAAATGAAGATCTGAGAACTAACTTCAAATCCATCCTTTCTTCTCTCTTCTTTAGTGGCTAGTTTCTAAGTCCACAGCAATTTTCCTGCTATAAACTTTTATTTTTCTTTAGCCCACCTTTTATCAGTAGACCCAATTAGTGAAAATCTACTCAGAAGTTAGTGATGGTACGTTTTAAATCATATTATTGATTTTGGCTGCATTCTCTTTAAATGAAACAGGTGTTGCAAGAAACTAAATTACTGTAACTAGTATTTGTTTATTGGATAGTTTCATTTAGAAAAGTGATTTTATAAAAATTTTTAAAAGTCAGATTTTTTTCACTGACTTTTCATGTGTGCTCATATGTTAAAACTTTTTTCCATGTGGATATTATTTCTTAAACATGTACATCTGAAAAGCAAGGACTCTTTAAGTAACTATATGTCAGGCTAAATTTGGATACTTATTTTTAAGATATTTTAAACTTGCAGAACTCTGATTTTGCAAGCTACCGTTTACGGTTTTTACAAAATTATTTTAAAAAGGGTCTCAGCATAGTTAAAAATCAAGATAATCGTGATTGCTCCCGTCATATTTGATTTCAAAGCTTCGTCAAATAACTTTAAAAAAACTTTTTTTTTTTACCATTTCATTAAAAATTAAAATATGAAGTAGGTAAGTTCACAGAGCCAATTTTGGGTAAAGTGAGAAAAGATAGGTACCATTTTTCGTAGTTTCTAAGTTGAATAAACTCTGTATTTCTACTTTCCTAAATGTTTTCATTGTTTGTGAGTCTAAAACATGTATAAACCCTTTCTTTTACCATATTATATTTAAATAAGCAACACTTCATATCTTCTCTATATAAAGTGAAATATTTCCTTAACACTAACACAACACAAGTCAGTTCTCAGCCAAAGCAAATAGAAGAATGAATGCTTTGTTAATCATCCGTAACTAACGTGTGTATACACAGAAAAAAAAATCAAATCTGTTTTTGACAGAAACCTTTTGATGGAATAAGAAAAAAAAAGAACTTTTAACACAAGTCAGGCCTTTTCTAATTTATGAGTTTAAAAATTATGTTTCTGTTTTTTTCGGTGCAGGCACATGGTAACAAATCAAATAGTTATGGAAGAACTTTTACTGAAAATCAACATTCTCCTGTCACTTACTTCCTACCTCCAACCCACTCCCTTGAGGCAGCCTCTTTTAACTGCTTTGGAATTTACTTCTGGTGGTTCCCTCCATGGTTCTAGTTCTGTATGATAAGCTTGTACTCTGTTTCATGATTAAATAATCATGATTTGTCAACTTGAGACAACATTTACTGAATCTTCAATTTGCACATGCCTGGCTCCAGCATTCAGAAATACAGAGAGTTATTCCTTGCCGATTCTTTCAGTCCACTTCGTTTCTTGATAAAGTTCCTCAAGGGATTGGTACAGTTCTGCCATTGTGCTCACCATTGTCCCACTGCCTCTAAAACTGGCCTCACCCTCAAGCCCATCTTCTCCATTTACATTTGCTCTCTTAGTTCTCACTTTTTTACCTTGTTAAAATCTATTCTTTGTCCCTTTTTGGTGTGAAAAGTTGGACTAAAGCATAGATTCAAATTAGGGAAATTTTATAGCTTTCCTTTCAAAAATCTGTAAAATTCATTTAAAAAAATTAACCCTAAATAATTGTCTCTTGTTTTGTTTTAAATTTTCCCTGTGGATCAGTGGCCTGTGATTAAGAGTAGGTTTTCTATCCATCCCTGATAGATAGTAGCCAGGCATAAGGATTTTGAAAGAGTAGGTATGGTATAAATTTGACCTGATGGATTTTATGTTTTAAGATTTTAGCATTCTTCTTAAGGGACTCATAAAATAATGTTAAAGAGAAATACTAAATTCTAAAATGTTAGTCTTTTCCACCCTCTGCCCCTTCTTGGCTCAGCTGCTCCTTTCTACTCTTTACCTAATAAACCGCTTCAACATAACTCATCTCCACTTGCCATTTTTTTCTGGGAGAGAATCCTAATTCAAAGTGGCAATTAGGATAAAAAGGGAACTTGGTGCTTAATTTTAGGACTTGACTTTTACTAGAATGCATGTTACTCCTAGATATTCTAGTACTGACTTTAGTCTTTTTAAACTAGTTTGTTTGGGACATTGCTTGGAAAATATTCATGAAACTGTGTGACCCTTCCTAAATCTTCCTTCTCAACATTATTCAAATGACCTTTCTTAATTTCTGTGGCTCTAAAAATGTCAGTTATACTTCTGTAGTTTAGTCCGAATTCCTATCTTCAAACTAGGGATATTAGGTTGAAGATCAAGAATACCTGGTTATCATTGAATTGGGTTTTTTTGTTTTTTGATTGTCATAAAAGCTGCTAATAGAAATACATTCTAGAATGTGGAATGCTTTGTCTTTTGAGGTAACTTAACTATGAGGATTTGACATCTCCTTTCTTAGTACATAGTCAGTAGGATTTGCTCTGTTTTTCTGCCTAATCAGGTATCAAGAGTTAAACCTGGTTATGTTTATTTCCTAATTCAGTCTCTGTACTGATATAATCCATTGATAAGTTTTTTCTTTTTCTTTATCAAATAAGGTTTAGCAAAGATAATTTTCTTGGTGTTATACTATTTTCTAAGGAATTTCTGTAATTCCTGATTTTAAATGAAATAAAATTTTTATATTCTATGTTTCTATGTTTTTAGGCTATCATATTTTTAATATTTTATACAAGGAAGAACTGATCAAACCTGTTAAGAATATTAGGGTTTTGCTTTTGAGTCATCATAACTATCAGACATTTTCTTTCCCTGCATTTCTGTGTATAGGGAATTTTTTTCCTTTTACAAAATAAGACATCTGGACCACTTCAAAAATAGCAAAAATAAGAATTGTTCCAAGAAATTTAAAACCTGTACCTACTTTATGCCTCACAAATTTGAAGTTATTTTTAAAAATACAGAAGACAGTAGTAGTCATGCAAATAGACATGAAATTTGAATTCTGAAACTGAAGCTACCTATGCCATTAATATGTACTGAAAAGCTGTATCCAGGTCTAAGTGGAGAAGGTAAGTTTGGGAAAAGAGAAATATAAATACTATATTTCTGTCTCATTGTTTAAAAATATGGTGTCTTAGATAACATCATCTTTTCAAAAAATTTTGCATGAACTTGAACTTTTTCTTGCCATTATTGAATTTTACTGTTTCATAGTAAAACAGAAAAGTGAAAATTTTTCCACTTTTTTCATTACTAGTTTTTAAAATTAATTTTTTATTTGAAAAATAGTAAATGGCCAAAGTTTTTTTTTTTTAATTGGTATAAAAGAGTAAAAAGTAATTCTGTCTTCCTACTTTGTCCCTCTTTTTCTTTCCTTAGAGACGTTGTTATTAGGTTTCCTATGTATATCTCCAGAAATACATCACTATTAAATACACAGTAAGAGCAGAATAATATTTTGTACCTTACTTTTTTCATTTATCCATATACATTGATAGTTTTTAAGTACATAAGAACTACAGTTTTTACTACATTGTTACTTTTTCCTCACCTAAAACTTATAATTTTCATTGTTAGAGTTTTTAAATGTAAAGTTTCAATCACAAGTGAATCATGGCTTAGTCAAAGTTCCAGTGCAATTTAATACTTTGAATTCTATAGCATATGCCATTTACAAAGCACTATCATATATTTCATGTTACTCGATCCTCTCAAAAGCCCCGTAAATAAAATCTAAGGATTGCATGGTTTGGTATGGGTTTAATGAAGTTCACATTTTTATCTTTCCTGAGCACCTTTCTCCATGACTTCTGGCTTTCTTCTAATTTCTAAGAACAGGCAGAGGCAGGTCTTTCCCTTTGTCTTCTAAGTTCTCTCCCCGCCCACCTCTCGTGGTCCCCCCTCCGGAAACATACACACACACACACACACAGACGCGCACACACTTTTTAAAAACCTAATGAATAGAGGTGCACTGGTTTTATCTTCTCTAGCTCCTGTGAAACTTTTGAGCCTTGTGAAAGGATCTCATTCTCTTCTTAATAGGAGACAAGCATTTAGGAAAAGCTAAGTAATAATTCCTTTTTTTGTCCTATGCAAGAACATAAACTAGTAAAATATGAATGCAAAAACATGGTATACAAATTTCTCTTCGTTTTTAAAAGACATGCTCAAATATTATGTATAGTTCTGAGTCTTAGCTATGCGTGGCTTTTGTGTCAGATCACTTTGCGTGCAGTAACCTGGTAGTAGTTGTTGTTGCTTGTATTATAATTTGAGCACCAATAGCATACTGGGTGCCACACCAGACACATCCCAGCCTGCCGGGCACAATTTGATTGACAGAAGCTATTCCCTTAGAATGGTAATAATTGCATAAAAGCCTAAGGAACTGATTTGAAATTTTTATCAGTAGGTAACCTGAAATAACCTTGTGCTGGATAATGTTCTTCAAGTAAAAATTTATTTAAGACTTTAGTTTCTAAGATACTACTTTTTAGGGTACTTAACTTGCTAGTAGGTTAATGTATAAAAAAAATATGCCAGCTAAGTGTGCCCCTGTAAAATGGGAAGGCCAACCAAGATCATATCACATAACTCCTTTTGCTTAACAGGCTTTTCTTTGGCCTTTTTAATAGTGGATGGAGGATACCTAGACATGAATTAGTTTTGTCTTACATCTACCTCAAAAAACACCCCTAAAAACCTGCAAATGAAAATAGTAGTAGAACTGATGATAGAATTTAAACTCTTAAACTTATGTTGACAAACTTCAAGTCTAAACTTTCTAGGCCTAAGTTTCCTCTATAAACAGTGGTAATAGCACCAGTCGTCCCTATTTAATAGAATGTCAGTGAAGATCAAGTAAATAATTACCTTGAAATAGGTCACTAACTAGTTGATTAAAATGTTCACTAACTTTGTAAGTGCTGTTAGATCAAATGGTGTGAAAACATAGATCATTTTTCGATAAAGGGTACCTGGAATATGTGTAAATAAGGAAAGAGATGTAAGTGGAATTGAAAGGTTTTGTTTTGTTTCCATAGAAAAATAAATAACTGAAAATCTCAACTCTTTCTCTGCAAGCTGTCAAGTATATAGCCAGTTGTCTGCCTCTTCAGAGGCATTTTAGTAGAGTGGTTGCAGGGGTTAAGAGTGCGGGCTTTGGACATTTCTAGCTGTGGGGTTTGGGGGAAAGGTGACAGACCTCTCTGTATCTCAGTTTACTTACCTGTAAAATGAGAATAGTATCATACCTGTATCATAGGAGTGTTGTGCATTAGCACATGTGGTAAGTTGTCACTATTGTTTTGTTGTTTATCTGATAGAAGCAGCAGACAGAATTCTAGAAATCTATGTTGTAAGAAATGTAACCATTTCCACCACAGGAAAGAGCCTGTGTTGTCTGTCACATGGTGACCCTTTAGAGAATGTTGATATAGTATGTAAGAAATAGTCTTCAAGCTTTCATATTAAATACTCGAAATGAAAGAATTCTTCTTGTGATTAGGATTGGCAATGTTACATAATTCTTATAGGAAGCTATGTAGTAGATACACTACACATATCATGTGTTATCCATAATTACTTACCAAAAAAGTTCCTTATAGCCAGATACACTATTTATTTGAAATGTAATCATTTCTACCACAGGAAAGGGTCCTGAGCCTGTGTTGTCTGTCACGTGGTGACCCTTTAGAGAATGTTGATATGTAAGAAATAGTCTTCAAGCTTTCGTATTAAATACTCGAAATGAAAGAATTCTTCTTGTGATTAGGATTGGCAATGTTACATAATTCTTATAGAAAGCTATGTAGTAGATACACTACACATATCATGTGTTATCCATAATTACTTACCAAAAAAGTTCCTTATAGCCAGATAAATTATTTATTTGAAATGGTAGTGATTTGAGGTATTAAATCCTGCATTTTAACAATATTTGCTGATTTTTTTTTTTTTTTTTTTTTTTTTTTAAATTTTTTTTTAATTTTTTATTTATTTATGATAGTCACAGAGAGAGAGAGAGAGGCAGAGACACAGGCGGAGGGAGAAGCAGGCTCCATGCACCGGGAGCCCGATGTGGGATTCGATCCCGGGTCTCCAGGATCGCGCCCTGGGCCAAAGGCAGGCGCCAAACCGCTGCGCCACCCAGGGATCCCCTATTTGCTGATTTTTAACTGAAAATGTTCATTGATCTTTTTTTTTTTTTCATTGATCTTTATAGTACCTTTTTTATACTATATTTTAGAGAATTATATCTTAATTGCATGTGATTATTCAATTTTAAATTTTAATGGTTAATTATGAGTTTTCAACTTCAGAAAGTTTAAGATATTTTTATCACCCTGGAGCTGAAAAAGTACTTTAAGAAATCACCTGCCTACCTTCCTGCTCTTAGGCAAGGCTGTACCTAAAACATCACAGAAAGCTATGGTAATTATCTGTATGACTTTTTTAATCTAAAGAAAGAAGATCCTATAACTTGCCCTGAAGCAAGCTCAACACTACAAAAATATTTAAGTATTTAATTATAATGGAAGCTATGAAGTTGGGGAGTCAATATGAGGACCTGGATATCTTTTACCCTTACTTTTCATATTCTTTTAGTTACTTGTAGGCAGAAAATAACTTAAAAAAAAAACACTTCAGTTGGTTCAAAAGTAGATAAATGTTTGTTAAAACTGTTTAATGGCACCATAATCTGGCAGTGCAAGAAATTAAGTTTATATTCTAATAGTGGTTTTTACCTCTACCCTTTCGGGAACTTAGCTACCACACACGCCACTATAAATAATTACCTGAAGGAGGAGATGAAGCTTTCTGTATAGGCCACCATGTCTCCTTTAGAAACCACCACACTCAAATTCATGCATTATATCCACCATATTAAAAACCCTCCTGCAGTTAGAATACAAAGGTGCTGGTTTATCACATAAAGGTGAAAACATGCTATCTATGACTTAGAAAAATTCTAATATTCAGAGAATTTATGCCAGCTTTATGCTAGTCATGTGCATCACATTAATTGGGTCTTTGATCTATGCTTTGCTGCTTTGCACAAACTGAATGTCCCTTGAACTTGGAGCGATGACAGGAATGATGCTTTAACCCTAAATTGTCCTCATGTGTTCTGTTATCCGTGAAAAATCTCCTTTATCTCATGTGTTAAAATGGTATAGAATGTCTCTGGTAGTAGATCACTCAACTTTCCTATCTCTCTTTAATGTTATTTGTAACACCAATCTATAGTGACCGTTTAAAGAATGTTGATATCAGGAAGATTTTTTTAGTGGTGTGTGGATGGTCATTTTTAGCTGCATAGTATATAAAAGTCAAAGACTGTATTCTAAGATTTGCGGGTTAAGAAATACTTATACATTTTTTTAATTTGGAGAGAGAGAGAGTGCATGTTGTGGGGGGTGGCGGGGAGGGCAGAGGGAGACAGAGAGAATCTCAAGCAGGCTCCACACCCAGCACAGAGCCCAGTGCAGGGCTTGATCTCATGATTCTAATTTCATGACCTGAGCCAAAATTAAGAGTCACACATTCAGCTGGCTGAGCCACCCAGATGCCCTGCAGATTAAGAAATACCAAAATATTAAAACCTAATGGATTGTGTTTTACATTTGACGGTTGTCCAAAGACTGTATGAACTGTATCACTGAAACAAAGATCCAGATGCAGTTGTTAAGAAGCGACCTGTGCCAGGTCGATCATTTATAGTGAAAGGCATTACTGTTGTTTTTGTTTTTAGTAGATCATGGTGACCAAATGGTAGCACTGAAAAGTGCAAAGGTGTTTCTTTGCAACCTTACTACCAGGTTATAAAGAAATGACCATGTTCTGCCACATGTAGATATTTTTAGAACAAAATACCCATTAGCATGCAGGCACAAAACAATTTATGGCATCCTGTTTTGTGAGGTCCATAAAGGAAGCTTTGAGCTCTCCATTTAGGCCTTCTAACCATCAGCTTGCATGGAAGGTTTAGTAAAACTAGCTACACAGCATTCACAAGGCAAGAAGACTCAGTTACCTTTCTAGTCAGCATTGGGAGCCAGAAGTGCTCCCAAAGCAGTGACTAGATGTGAACCGTGAAGGGATCAACTCTGGGTACTGTCTCTAAAGTAAAGGCTGTGTATAGAATCTGCACTGGATTTTTATACCGTACTTAAGGATGGAGAAAAACTATAAAATATTTTATCTAGCTTACAATTCCTCAATTTTAATTTCAGTAATGAAAGCCCATTTCTTTTTTTTTTTTTTTAAGGTTTATTTATTTATTTTAGAGAGAGAGCAAAAGAGAGCAAACATGAACTCTGGGGAGGGGCACCGGGGGTGGGAGGGAGAGAATTTGAAGCAGACTTCCTTCTGAGTCTGAGACTGATGCGGGACTCAGTCTCATGACCATGATATCATGACCTAGCCAAAACCAAGAGTCAGCCTCCCAGGCACCCTGTCTGGAGACATGTTTGATTATCCTGATTTGGTGGAGGATAGGGAAGATGTGTTTCCAGTGTCTAGTGTGTAGAGGCCAGGGATGCTGCTAAACACTCTACAGTACATAGGAAAGCCCCCTGAAAAATCAGAGAGTTATAGGTCCTAAATGTCAGTAGTTCTGTGGCTGACATTTGTTTTTTCCCCATTTCACTAATGCCTATTGTTTCCTTTCCTGCATATACATAGTTTTTAGAAATTACAAAAGCACTAAAGAATAGATGATAGTAAATATGAACATAGTTTTCTTTTAAGATTTTATTTATTCATGAGAGACAGAGACAAAGATAGAGAGAGAGAGACAGAGAGACAGAGAGAGAGACACACACAGGCAGAGGGAGAAGCAGGCTCCATGCAGGGAGCCTGACATCGGACTCAGTCCTGGGTCTCCAGGATCACACCCTGGGCTAAAGGCGGCGCTAAACCGCTGAACCACCCAGGCTGCCTTGAACAGATAGTTATTGTAAAAGATTCAAACAATAAAGAAATATAGAAAGTAAAAAAAAGGAAAGTTCTCTCATACATAATTCTTCTAGACCTTTTTTTTCTTGAAATCACATAAGCATACACATATTTTAAAGTTAAATTTCAGTTTTGTTCTTAAATGGGATCATGCTTTACATATTGTTTTGCGGCTTTTTCACTTAGAGTGTGCAATTGCTGCACAGTTTTCCATAGTACAGATGGATGTACCATAATGATTTAACCATTCTGCTGATGGATGTTATGGTAATTTCCAGTTTACTTGATGGTGTTACAGATAGCACAGCATTGAGAATTTATGCACACATTCACAATAGATTCCCACATTCTGGGATAGATTCCCAGAAATGGAATTGTTCAAAGGGGACATTCATTTTATTTTGATAGTTTCAATGCTAAAAGAATATCCTTATAATAGGCTGTATCTGTTTATATTCCCATCAACAGTGTTTGAAATGCCTGTTTTCTTTCCATGCCTTCAACAACACTGGATATTACTAGACTTTAATTTTTGTCATTCTGAGGAGTGAAAATGCTCTCATTATTATTTTAATTTGCATTTCCTGATAACTAATGAAGTTGAGCATCTTGTTATATGTTTATTGGCCACTTAATATTTTTCTATGAATTGCCCATGAATATCCACTGCCAATTTGTATTTGAAGTGATTGCATTTTTCTTATTTTTAGACCTTTATGTATCCTATTCACTATTTTTTATGTATCTTCGGATATTTTCTCCCTACCAGTCACTTTTCTTTTTAGTATTGCAAATGATGTCTTTTACTTCATAGCAAGCTTTCAGTATTTATATATTCAGATTTGTGTCTTTTCTTTTATGCAGTGCAGTATAGTGGTTAAGTGTACATATTGCAGAACCAGATAGCCTATGTTCATATTTTAGCTCTTTTGCTTACTAGGTATGTAACCTTGGGCAAGTTGCTTAATCCACTTGTGCCTCAGTTTCCTATCTTTATTTTTAACTTTATTTTTTTAGAAATGAAGGGCAGAGAGGGGCAGAAGGAGAGGAAGAGAGAGAATCTTAAGTGGTTCCGTGCCATGTGTGGAGCCTGATGCAGGGCTTGATCTCACAATCCTGAGATCATGACCTGAGCTGAAATCAAGAGTCAGCACTTAACTGACTGAGCGACCCAGGTGTCCCTAGTTTCCTATCTTTAAAATGAGGTAGTAAAATGAGGGGCACCTGGGTGGCTCAGTGGTTGAATATCTCTTTGGCTCAGGTCATGATCATGGGGTCCTGGGATCGAGTCCTGCATCAGGCTCCTTGCAGAGAGCCTGCTTCTCCCTCTGCCTATGTCTCTGCCTCTCTCTCTGTGTCTGTCTCATGGGATTATTGTGAGGAACAAATGAGAAATGATAATTAAGCACTTAGAGTAATGTTTGGTGTAAAGTACTCTATAAAAAGTAACTTCTATTGTTACTTCCTCTGGTTTTGGGCATTTTTTGGGAAGGTCTACTGTGCCTCAAAATTATAAAGTGATATCACCACAGAAAAATTGAATAGCATATACAATTCACAGAATATTTTCAGCGTATGGAAACATTTAGGAGAAGGGGCAGTTTGTGTTTTCACATGGAATCAGGGACAGTGTCCTAAATAGCTCTGATTTGTTAAAGAGTTTTAACTTTATCCTGGAAGCAGAAAAAAATCCTTGACAAATTATAATCATGAAATAGTTGTATAAAGATTCCCACACTTATCAAATCATTTTGGAAAATAAATTGTACTGTGCACAATAGTATTGGTATTATTTGGGAGGAGACAAGGAAGAGCTCCTCACCTCACTACAGAAGGAATTCCAAATGGATAAAAATAGTTAATTGAAGACAATACAATAATCAAAACTGAAATAGAATAGAAGCGAGTATTAGTAAATCATTGAATGTTGAAGAACTTTTTAAACTTCTGAGCAATGGGGAAGAAATCACAAAGGAAAATATACATAGATTTTTCTCCATAAAAATAAAAACATATATATTTAAAAAATCATGTTAAGACTCATTGTTGACTAAGGTCCACCTGTTGATGGGACCTTAGTTGGTGTAACTTCTAGAGGACAAATGGCAGTCATATGAAATACTCTTTATTTTTATTTTTAAAAAAAGATTTTATTTATTTATTCATGAGAGACACACAGAGAGAGGCAGAGACACAGGCAGAGGGAGAAGCAGGCTCCCTGTAGGGAGCCCGATGCAGGACTGGATCCCAGGACCCCAGGATCACGTCCTGAGCTGAAGGCATATGCTCAACCACTGAACCACCCAGGCATCTCTAAAACAGCTTTTAAAATGTGCATGTCCTAGCTAGTTATTCAACCAACAGAAATTTATCTTAGTGAAATATTTAAGTATGAATGTAAGGAATTAACTGAGAGGATTTTTATGTGCTTATTACTTATATTGTAATTTGAAAACTTAGAAATAACCTCAGTGCCCAAAGACATGGGATTAAATTGTTATGTCCATACAATGGAATATTTTTAGCCATTATAAATGACATCATGGTAAAATATTGCTAAAGAAATATATTCATCACATTTTAATGAAAAAAGTAGTTTTCAAAGGAATCTGCACAATGTATGATTCAATTTTTCTTAAAGATGACTATATGCTAGAAAATCAATATAGTATGTTTCCTTCTAAAGGTGGGATTAAATGTAATTTTCATATTTTTTCTTCTCTGTATTTTGTAATCACTGTTTAATAATGAACCCTGCATTATTTGTGTAATACAGAAAATATAAGGTTTTTAAATCAAGAGATTAAGCAACACAGAAAGCAAATATACTTGCAACAAATGTGGCAGACAAAAGGCTAATATTTTCAATATTTAAATAACTCTAGAAATCTTTTTTTTAAGAGTAAGATCCAAATAGATAAATGGACAAAGGGCATGACTAGTTTTACAGAAGAGAAAATATAGATGGATAATAAACACAGAAATATATTCAAGGTCATGAGTTATCAAAGAAATGCAAATTAAATGAAAAAATACAAGTTTTCTGTTAACAGCTTAGCAAAGTCTTAAAAATAATAGTGCTGAAGGAGACTAGCACTGTTGTACACTGTAGGTTAGAAACTTTGGTATGATTTCTTTGGAAGGGATTCAGATACTTTGCTCAAAAATTCTACTTCTAGGAATCTGTCCTACAAAACTGGTAAGAGGTGCCAAAAATACTTTGGGCATAAAATGTTCGTTGCAGTGTCATTTCTAAGTGACAAATGTGAAGTGACAAATTTAAGTTCATTAATAAGAGACAGTTATATAAATTTGCGTTGTAACCACAATTCAGAATGATAGGCAACTTCTAAAATTTAGATTTATAAACTATAATGTTAACTTTAAAAAGCATAAAAATTTGCAAATAGTGTCATCTCCACTCTTTTAGAAAGACTAGAGAAAATATGTCAAAATATTAGCAGTGATTTCAGCTAGTTGGTAACATTTTGAATGATTCTTTTTTGTACTTTTTATATATTTATAATTTTCTATGGTGAATTTTCTCAGATAATAAGGGGAAAAAAGGTATAGCATTAAAACAAAAAGAGGATTACCCTCATAGACTTATGGAGTTTGAAATCTAGATATGTATGAGACTGGAGAAAGGGAGATGGAAAGAATGGGTCCAGATTCTAGAAAGACTTAGCAGTTAAAGCCAACTTAGTTTGGAGAGTACTGGGATTGAGAGGCTTGATGCATGGTAGTACAAGTCACTGAGATGAGAGCTGGGGAGAAACAGCTTAAAGGATGGAGATGATTCAGTTTGGTTATGTTGAGTCTGTGATACGGATGAAAATAAACAACTAGGACTAGATTTGTCTAGTTGGGGGTCCTGATCAGCACACACATTCGAGTCATGGCCATGAATGACATAATTCTTGGTTACCAGGTGTTTAATCTACCAGATAAATCTGTTTCCCTTAGAATACTTACTCGAAACCAATTTAAAAATCTGGTACTGTAGCTCCTGTTGAAAGGGGAAAAAAACTACATACAATAGTATCAATAAATTTTTAGTGTCTTTCTTTAGGATTACAGGGGAAGTAAGCCTGTTAGCAACTTTGTAGACTTGACTTTGTGTGTGTATGTGTGTCTGTGTGTGTGTGTATTTTAAATTTGGACAACCTGCAACTCATTTAGACTTTTGACTTGAATACTTGTATTTTTATGTATATCAGGAGTTTCCCTCTATTTGAGAGTTTGAGGGTTTTTTATTTGCATTTTTTAGGGGTAATTTAGATTTTATTCTAAAATTAATGTAATAATTTTTACAAATGTTTTTTAGTCCATGTCTAAAAAGATTTTTAATGTTGATTCTTTCAATTTACATTTGTGCTACCAAACTCTCTTCCATCCAACCATCTAGGTTGGTTATTTTAGCTGATATGGTTTCTAATTAAGTCTTTGTGGTTGAGAGAGCTCCTTGTGGCATGTCTGCTTTAGCATTTAATTGCTCCATGGAATCCAAATTAAATTCTGTAGTATTCCATTTTGGTCTGCTGATGAAGCAAAGATCTTTTCAGCATGGCCTGAGAAATGTGGTGCTTGTGACAGCTCAAAGGACCAGCATCACAATTTTGAAAAAGTTAGGACTTTTTGATTTCTAACTTGACTCTTTATCACTTGAAAATAAAGTTTAAAATATTATCACAAAGTTCAATGGGAGAATGTCAGCCACAGAATAGTCTCTCAATAGGTATTTGTAGAATAAAAAGCAAAATTGTTGACCTTGATACTGTAGCGCACCAAATTATTTTGTTTTAGAAGGAATAAAGCCTTAGAAGTGTTTAGGTTGAATTTAAATTAAAAGTACCAGGAAATAAATGTGATAACTCTCTGTTAAGGTGTGGTATAAGGTGTTTTTGCATTGGGGATGACAGGATGGATTAAGAAATTTGTAAGGTCCCTTCCAGTTCCACATTATCTTATTTGAGAGTTTCAGTTCTTGAGTCAGTAGAGAAGATGGTAATTTATACAAATACTTGAGCATGTTTGTTCTTTACTGCAAGTAATTCATGTAGTTGTAAGACAGTGAAATCTAATAATTGAGGCTTTTAAATGTTAGCCTCATCACACATCTTTAGAATGCTGTCCAGAGTTCTATCTGCCTGTCACTTTATTTCTGGGTGCCCTGATTCAGTTGTATAGAATCAAAAGAGAATTTAGAGTTCTGAAGGTTAAGAATGAACAGAATCAGGTATTAGACTGTGAGGTGCTAAAAGGGTATATCCTGCAAGCGTTAATTTATCATCAGGTACTTACTACTACTGCTTACAATGATGTTGAGACATAGCATCTAAACAGACAACATAAGAGTCATTGTTGCAAAGATAATTGCAGATTTACATCTAGAGAGTTCCAATAAAACAAATTCTTAGACAGTCCAAGTAAGTCATTAAGAGTTTCTAAATTAGGAATTTAGATCAATGGGAGATAAGTGAGCTTTGTTGTAATGGCTCTTCTTTACCAAAATGTTTGGTTCTGGAGCCTGGGTGGCTCAGTCAGTTAAGCATCTGCCTTTGGCTCAGGTCATGTTCCCAGGGTTCTGGGATTGAGCCCCATGTAGGGCTCCCTGGTCAGCGGGGAGTCTGCTTTCCCTCTCCCTCTGCACCTCCTCCCGCTCATGCTCTCTCTCTTTCTCTCTCAAATAAAATCTTAAAAAAAAAAAAAAGAAATGTTTAATTCTGTTCTTGTAAAATTCAAATGAAGAATTTGTTTCTAGCAGTGTGACCACCTAGCTAGCATGGATAACTCCCCTATTGGAAAATAGTTAAAAACTTGGGTAAAATATGACCAGGTGATCTTTATAAATGTATTCCTAAAATAACACAGATAGGACCCAAAGAAGTTTTTAAAAAAAAATTGAAAGCAGGAAGTCTAGAAGATAATCATTCATCATAGCTTTCCCACTGAGGGTTTCTACTGAAGTCATGTGATTTACTGCTTTAACCACTGCTTGGAGATGCAGAAAAAGTCTAGCACCTCCCATGCTCCCAAGATGGGAGATCTAATAAGGTCTCTTTGTTGCACAAAGCTGACATCCTAGAGCTTGCCATCTGTGTAATGAACTTGCTGCACAGAAGAAAACAATGAAGATTGCCTCTTCTATTCTTAATATTAATAGGTAGAAGTGATACCACCCTTGAAAATTTATAACTAGGAACTAGTCTTTATTGGGTTTTATTTGTGTATGTTTTTGATGTTGTGATAAAATTGTTAATTTTATTACATTTCTACCCTTGAGTATTCTTTTTAATATTCTGACAAAATGGAAAGTATTCATGAAGCGCTCAGACTGCATTGTAAAGGGCAAAGTTATTTAAGGAAAAGCACTTGTGTGATTAAGGTGTAAACTAAACTGATCACCCTTCTTCCATGGAACACTATTTTGAAAAAATGATTAACTTGTTATACATACTTGGGTATTGACCAACATGTCCTTGAAACTGAACACAGTGAGGCTGCTAATTAAAGATAAGTGACTGAAGTTATTTGTTCCCATTGATAAAAATTCAGGCTTTCAAGTGGAAATTAGAATTTTGAAAAACTTGTTTTCTCCATGTTAAGCTTATATTTTTCCAGTGTTTAAGGATTTTTCTGATGGAATAGGCTGTGCTACAATCAAATGTGGTTACTTTGGTATTATATAATGGAATGTATCAACATTTAAAATACCTATATAAATCAGAGAATCAGTATTTTCTAAATGACCAAAGTGTATGATGTTACAAAATCATGCATGAAGAAAAAAAAAAAACCCATTCAAAATACATGATAGAGCATTGGATCTTAATTGAACAGAGTTTGAAAAGCTTATTGATATGATTTCAGATTCCACATTACTTTTAACCTTTAAGAAAGTACCATTTGTGGAGTTTTGATATAGTGTCAAAGAAGACCCAAGAAAATATCATTAAAATACTTTTATTTTTTTCCAGCTATCTATTTGTATGAGGCTGGGTTTTCTTCATATGTTTCAACCACAATAACATCACACATCTTGAATATGAGAGTAGATAAAAGAATATGGCTGTTAAATTGGATATTCTATTTTAGAGATATAAACACATTAAAGAGGTTTGTAAGAATATAAAACAGTGATAGTCTTCTTATCAAATTGTTTTGGGGTTGCCTAGGTGGCTTAGTTGGTTAAGCCTCTGACTCTTGCTTTTGGCTCAGGTCCTGATCATGATGTTGGGCTCTGCACTTAGTGGGGAGTCTGCTTGAGATTCTCTCTCTCCATCTCCTTCTGCCCCTCCCCCCACAAGCACACGTGTGTGTGTGTGCTCACTCATACATGCTCCTACTCTCTCTCTCTCTCTCAAAAATAAATAAATCTTAAAAAAATTGTTTTGCATAGAGAATATATGGAAAGCATCAGGTCTGGATGGATTCACTGATGAATTTAAGGAAGTATATCAATTCCTTACAATCTCTTTTGGAGGATACAAACAGAAGAAATGCTTCTTTATTCATTCTATGAGGCCAGCATTACTCTAAACCAAAACCAAACAAAGACATTACAAGAAAAGAAAACTATAGACCAATACCTCTTAATGATATAATATAAAAATTCTCAACAAATTATTCGCAAATTGAAACCAAAAAATATAATAAAATTATATGCTACAACTAAGTGGGGTTTATCTCAGACATGCAAGTCTGGTTCAGTATTTGAAAATTAATTAATGTAATCCACCACGTCAACAGACTAAAACAGAAAAATCACATGACTATATCAGTAGATGAAGAAAAAGAATTTGATAAAATCCAACATACATTAATGATAAAAAAATCTCAGCAAACTGGGAATAGTGGGGAACTTCAACTTAATAAAGAACATCTACAAAATCCCGACAGCTAATATCATACTTTATGGTGAGAAACTCAAAGCTTTCCCACTACAAGACAAGGATGCCTCTTTTACTACTTCTCTATAGTATACTGGATGTCCTTGCTGATGAAATAAGACAAGAAAAGGAAATAAAAAGTATACAGATTGGGAAGTAAGATATGAAACTTTTTCTTCTCAGAATACATGATTATGTAGAAAGCAAAAGAATTAACAAAAAAATCTTTTTTTTTAAATAATTTTTTTTTTATTTATGATAGTCACACAGAGAGAGAGAGAGAGAGAGGCAGAGACACAGGCAGAGGGAGAAGCAGGCTCCATGCACCGGGAGCCCGATGTGGGATTCGATCCCGGGTCCCCAGGATCGCGCCCTGGGCCAAAGACAGGCGCTAAACCACTGCGCCACCCAGGGATCCCAAAAAAATCTCCTAAAACTAACAAGTGATTATATATAGCAAGCTTATAGGATACAAGGTTTATAAACAAGAGTCAGTTGCTGGGACGCCTGGGTGGCTCAGTGGTTGAGCATCTGCCTTCGGCACAGGGTGTGATCCTGGAATCCTGGGATCAAGTCCCACATTGGGCTCCCTGCATGGAGCCTGCTTCTCTCTCTGCCTATGTCTCTGTGTCCCTCATGACATGTCCCCCCCCCCCCCCCCGTGTCTCTCATGAATAAATAAAATTTTTTTTAAAACTCCACAAAAGCAAAAGTCATTTGTTTTCCTATATATCAACAATGAACAAGTGGAATTTGAAATTAAAAGCACAACTTCATTACATTAGCCCAGAAACAAAATACTTAGGTATAAATCTAACAAGATATGTGCAGGATATACATGAAGAATACTGCAAAATTCTGATGTGCACAATCAAAGAGCTATTCTATTTTAATGGATAAATAAAATAGAATAAATGGAGAGCTATTCTATTTTAGAAATAGCTATTCTATTTTAATGGATAGGAAGACTCAATACTGTCAAGGTGTCAGTTCTTTCCAGCTTGATCTATAGACTATATGCAGTCCCAATGAAAATCACAACAAAATATTATGTGGATATCAACAAACTGATCCTAAAGTTTATATAGAAATGCAAAACTCAGAATAGCCAACATGATATTGAAGGAGAAGAACAAATTTGGAGAACTGGTACTACCTAAATTCAAGACGTACTATAAAGCTACAATCATCAGTACTGTGTAACTTGATTTGTGACAGTGTCAAGAGAAGAGAAGCAACAGACAGGGAGAAAATACTTTTAAAAAGACATCTGATAAAGGAATGTTATTTAAAATATACAAAGAACAATACAAGAGCAAACAACCCAATTTAAAAAATGGGACAAAAACCTTAAGAAACACCTTGCCAAAGAAGATGTACAGATGGCAAACAGACACATGAAAAGATGCTGCATATCATGTCATTAGGGAAATGCAAATTAAAACAACAATGAGATACTGCTACACACCTATTAGAATGGCCAAAATCTGGAACACTGACAATATTCAATGCTGGTGAGGATTCGGAGCAACAGGAACTTTCATACATTGCTGGTGGGAATGCAAAATGGTACAGTTACTTTGGAAGACAGTTTTGTGGTTTCATACAAAGTAAACATACTGTTCTCATATAATTCAGTAGTCATACTACTTGGTATTTACTCAAACAAAATGTGTATCCTTGTCCACACAAAAACCTGCTCATGGATGTTTTATGCAGTTTTGCCTTGCAACCGTCCTTCAGGACATGAATGGATAAACTGTGGTACATTCCGACAATAGAATATTATTTAGCACTAAAAGAAATGACCTATCAAGCTATGAAAAGACATAAAGGAACCTTAATGCTTATAACTAAATGAAAGAGGCCAACTATTAAATTACCACATACGTAATTGTATGATTCTAACAGTGTGATATTCTGGAAAAGGCAAAACTATGGAAATGATAGAAAGATTTTTGTTGTTGCCAGGGGTGGGGAGTAGGGGAAATGAATAGGTGAAGCATAGAGGATGTTTAGGGTGGCAAAATATTCTGCATGGTGTTACAGTATCATTTGTCCAAACAATAGAATGTACACCACCATACGTGAACCCTCAGGAGTAAACTGGATTTTGGGTGATTATGATGTCACTGTAGGGTCATCCTTACTAGACAATGTTACCATACTGGTGAATAATCTTAAGAATGGGACAGGATATGTATGTGTGGGTATTCGGGTTATATGGGAAATCTCTTTACCTCTCTTGATTTTGTTGTAACCTAAAACTGCTCTAAAAAATCAAGTCTTAAAAAAAGTATATTTATTCTTTGTAAAAATATGTTAACATGAATTTATTAGTTCTGTTTGAATAAAATATTTTCTAAATTTCTTATATTTAATTTTTAATTAAGCAAATATTGATAGATATAACCAACATAAACAAAGGCTCTTTGTAGTTCTCAAAGCATTTAAAAGGGCCTTGAGGTAAAAACATTTGGGAGTTGTTGATCTAAACTCTCCAGTAAAGGACAGAGATTAGCAGACTGGATTTTAAAATTTTCTGGCTATCTGCCAATTATAAGAGACAGTCCTGAAATAAAAGGGGATATGTCAGAAGGAGAGAAAAAGGAACCTGTGAAGAAATCTGTGAGCAGCTTCTCAATTCTTTCACTTATTCTCTGACTTGTGTCCTTTAGAAAATGTTCCATGACCTCACATTTGAAATTTCTACTGCTCTGCTTGTCCTTGTCTAAGAAGAAAGTTAATGATTTGTTGATTTTGCAGAAAAATCCTTTTGTGAAAGTGGACAGCAGTGTATATAGATACCAGTTAAATACTTTTTAAGAACTCATGGAACATGTGTGAAAATTGATCATGAATTAAACCGTAAAGCTTGCCTCGATACATTTTGAAGGATTGACACTAAATAAGTCATATTCTGTGACCCCAAATCAATTTAATAGTAATCAATTACATAAAGATAAGTAGAAAAACTGCATATAGTTGAAAAAAGTTTATAAACATGAGTCACAGGACTTGTAATGAAAAATTAGAAAATATTTACCTACAGAATAACAAAATAATTCATAATAAAATAGAGATATAGTTGAAGTTGTACTTTGAGAAATATATAATCTTTAATGCTTAGATCAGAAAAAAAGAAATGCTCAGAATTCAGGAGTTGAAATATACCTGAGGAAAGTAGAAGGAAGGAAATAGTAAAGATGAGCAGAAACTACTGAAATAGAAAACATATTCACTTGAAAGGATCAACAAAGCCAAAAGTTGTTCATTTGGAAAGTCCTAGGAAATGGACAATTTATAGCAGAAGTTATCTTGAAACAAAAGAGAGAAGACACAAATTGTATTGAGAGCGAAGAAATATGCAAAACTATAGGATTTGCAGTGATTAAAACAATAAAGTGATATTTTAAAAAGTTTTATGTCATTAAATTTGAAATCATGGATGAAATGTATAAATCCCATTTGGGAATATATTTATCTAAACTGACTTCGGGAGACACCAAACACCTGAATACTTCTGTAATCATTAAAGAAATTATATCTGTAATTAGAAACCTGTCCCAAAAGAAAATAGACTCAAATAACTTTGGATTTTTCCCAGGAATGTGGAGTTGCTTTAACTTCAGAAAATCTATTAAATTGCCACATTAATAGATTAAGGGTTTTAAAAAAATCTTAAATTATCCCAAAATATTTTTAAGTGATAAAATTTAACACCTACTTATAGAAATAAAATTAAAACTTCAAAGTAATAAGAAAAAGGAATTTTCTTAATTTTATAAAGAGGAATATTTTTAAAAGAAGAAAAAAAACTTCATTAAACATACTTCAGGATGAAAAATCAGAAGCATTCCTTTTAAGGAGAAGAATAATACAGGAATGGCCCTGTTTATAATATCTAGTCAGAATCATCGTGGAGCCTCTAGATAGTATACTAACAAAAAGGGAAAGAAATCTTAAAGATTGGGAAAATGAAATGAATAGCTAGTTTTGTAGATGACATGATTATACCGAAACCCCAGAATAAATATATATTATTAAAATTAATACAAAGGTGTTAGGTTTTTTGTATTTAAAAAATGTGTTTACTTGTGCACCTGGGTGGCTCCATTGGTTAAGTGTCTGACTCTTGATCTCAGCTCAGGTCTTATCTCAGGATTGTTAGTTCAAGCCCTGCATTGAGCTCCATACTCTGTGTAGAGCCTACTTTAAAAAATCTGTTTGCAAATTCAATTGCTAGAAACAATTCAAAGATATAATATGAAAAAAATTTAGATTAAGAGAAACACTGAAATACCTAGGAATAAATCTAGCTATGGATACATATGACGTATGTGAAGAAAATGATAAAACTTTGAGAGACGTTAAAGATTTAAATAGATAATATAGAGGTAATGTCCTATTTTAGAATATGGAATCTAATATTGTGAAGGTGTCTATACAACCACATTGATCTGTAGATTTAATGCAGTTCTAATCAAAATCTCATCTGGATGTTTCATAAAACTTCGGAACTATTTGGGAAAGCAAAGTCATAAATAGCCAAAGATACTCCTGAATAAGAGAATAAGGAGAGAATTAAATGTAAGATAAAACTTTGATAGTTGAGGCAATATTGCCTTGTTGTGAGATTAGAACAACTGGCTAGTGGTACAGAATTAGAGAACACAGAAACAGACCTTATATGCAAGCCAGATTTTTGGTAAGAGAGGGCACTGCAGATAGAGGAGAGGAGGGATATATATGGACTGTTTAATAAATAGTGCTGTGACAGTTATTTACCCATAATTTTTTTAAAGAATGAAATTGAATCCCTATCTGAAAGTTACACAAAAATTCACTCTAGTTGGCAATGACTCTTAACTATGGAAAGCAGAGGTTTGAAAGTTTTTAGTTTGAGGTCAATGTTAGGAAGACTTTCTCAAAGAAAATATACAAGCACAAACCGTAAAGGAAAAGGTTGACTTCACATTAAAAATAAGAAATTGGGCTATTTAAAAGACTCCATACAGAGAAAATAAAAGCCAAAAATTGGAAGGCGTTTGTACAACACATATAAATAACAATGGATTTAGTACTAGAATGCATATGTAAATAGTAATGAAAAGATAACCAGCACAAACTCAAAAGGGATTAAGGACCTAAGTGTGAAACCTGAAACCATAAAAATTCTTGAAGAGAGCACAGGCAATAATTTCTCTGACATTGGTTGTAGCAGCATGTTTCTAGATAGGTCTTCTGAGGCGAGAGAAGCAAAATAAAAAATAAATTATTAGGACTACATAAAAGTTAAAAGTTCTGCACAGCAAAGGAAACAACCAACAAAACTAAAAGATAGCCTACTGACTGGGAGATTATTTTCAAATGACATACCTGATAAAGGGTTAGTATCCAAAGTATATAAAGAACCTATACAACTCAATACACTTAAACACACAAAAATAATCCAATTAAAAATGGGCAGGAGACACGAACAGACATTTCTCCAAAGAAGAAATAGAGATGGCCAACAGACACATAAAAAGATGCTCAACAGCACTCATCATCAGGGAAATGCAAATCAAAACCCCAGTGAGATGTCACCTCACACTATCAGAATGGCTGAAACAGAGAACACATAAACACAAGTGTTGGTGAGGATGTGGAGAAAAAAGAACCCTCTCACACAGTTGGTGGGAATGCAAACTGGTGCAGCCACTGTGAAGACTTATGGAGGTTCCTCAAAAAAAAAAAAAATAGAACTACTCTATGATCTAGTAATTGCACTACTGGGTATTTACTCAAAGAATACAAAAAACACTAATTCAAAGGGTTATATGTACTTTTATGCTTATTGCTGCATTATTTACAATAGACAAATTAAAGGAAGCAGCCCAAATTAATGGAAGCAGCAGCCTACTGAAGCATGTCCTTCAGTAGATGAATGAATAAAGAAGAGGTGATACATACACACACACACACAGTGAAATATTAATTAGCCATAAATAAAGAATGAAATCTTGCCATTTGCAGCAACATGGATGGAGCTAGAGGGTATAATACTAAGTAAATTAGCCCAGTGTGAGAAAGACAAATACCATATGATTTCACTCATATGTGGACTTTAAGAAACAAAACAAATGAAAAAAGGGGAAAAAAAGAAACAAACCAAAAGACAGACTCTTAACTATAAAGAACAAACAAATGAGTATTAGAGGTGAGGTCGGCAGAGAGATGGGTGAAATATGTGAAGGGAATTAAAAGTGCACTTCTCTTGAGCACCGAGTAATATATGAGCCGGTGAATCACTATCCTGTATACCTGAAACTAATATAACACTGTATGTTAACTACACTAGAATTTTAAAAGACCCCCAAAACCAGAAGAACATAATATCAGAATAAGTGCAAGTTGTCCAATTTCATGAAAAAAAGAAAAACATAACCAGCAGTAAGAAAAACTCCAAAAGATTTCACAAAAGAGGAAATGCATGGCTAAAAAAGAGAAAGCATTCAATTTCTAGCTTTTGAATTATTTTATGTGATATTTTAATAGGTAGAGGAAGTCAGTCAAATATATTTTTTTAAGATTTTATTTATTTATTTTACAGAGTATAGAGAGAGGAAGCACAAGCAAGGGAAGTGGCAGAGGGATTGGGAGAGGCAAGGAGCCTACCGTGGTTCTCCATTCCAGAACCCCAGGATCATGACCTGAGCCAAAGGCAGATGCCTAACCGACTGAGCCACTCAGGTGCCCCATCAGTCAAATATTTTCATCAGAGGCATTATATTAATTGTATTTATCTTGGGATCCATAATAAATGAACCATCTTACTATGAACTATTCTGTAAGAAGACCCTAACTTGAACAATTTGAATAAAAGATGGTTCTCTCTGACTTCTTATAATATGAAAAAAGGAATATCCCACTTAACTAAATTGCTTTGCTACCATTATGTTTTTTTATATCACGTTGTTAGTTTGGTTTGTGGAGGAGGGGAAATGGCATCATTAGCTACATTCTTTTATGGTAAAATCTAAAATGTTTAAAAATATTTATAAGGAAGCCCTGAATCTTACAAAAATATATTTATTTATTCTATAATCAGTTCATTCTTTACTAATAAAGTGATTATACATTTTTTCCATTTTATGCTATATGGAGAAAACATTTATTCATCTATTGCTTGTATTGTTATCACCTGAACAGCAATGAGGGCACGTCAAAGTGGCAAATTTGTTTTAGGTCTGGTAAGAATGTAGGGGTTCCAGGTGTGAATTCTAGTAATATAACTGCATTACTTTAAAGTAAGATCCTGCACTGAGTTATGCTTACTTGTTTTTCTAATTTCAAGACTGGTGATCCTGGATAGACCATTTGTAATATTAATGTAATAAACTAGATTAAATGGTCAACAAATATTAATAAATACTATTTATTAAGCACCTATTATATGCTGCTTGAAAACTCTATTAGATATTTTAGTATATCATTGCAAGAATTTCTCAAGGACATTTCTAGGATAGAAATTATTACTGAATTGTAAGATATGTATGTGTTCTACTTTACAAGGTAATATCAACCTTCTTTCCAAAGTGGCTGTTATCTATTGAAACTCTCTCCTGCAGTGTAAGAGAGTTTGTGCATTGTCCCTCATTTTTATCAACAGTGGGTAATGTCCAAACTTAATATTTGTCTGACAGTGTGAATATGAGGCTCAGATACATGAAGAAATAGGTCAAAAATTAACCAGTGAGTAAATGCTAGCGTGACATGCAAATGCTGGTTTGCCTGATTACAAATACAATAGGCTAGATTTTAAAGAAATGGATATATCTAGGCTAAGTCTGTTGGGGTTTTTTGTTTTGTTTTACTTTTTTTTTTTTTTTTAGATTTTATTTATTTATTAGAGAGAGAGAAAGCAAGTGCAAGAGCAAGCACCAGTGGGGGAATGGGGTGAAGGGAGAAGGAGAAGCAGGCTCCCCGCTGAGCAGGGAGCCCAATGCTGGGCTGGATCCCAGGACCCTGGAATCATGACCTGATCCTAAGGCAGATGCTTTACTGACTGAGCCACCCAGGCACCCTAGCTAAGTCTTTTTTATTACAGAAAATACTTAGGAAAAATGAGAGTGAGATTTCTTAAATAAAATGGTTATATTATGTAATAACTTCTTAGGGGAAGTATTTCTGAAAGTGTGATTTTAGATTAACCAGATCAGAATCACCTGGTAGTAGTGGTGCGCGTGTGGGTGTGGCGCGATGAGAGTAGAGAAGGGAGGTGCTTATTATTTTTAGAAATGCAGCAGATTCCTGAGAGCCCATCTCTGGTTGGGGTGTGATCCAGTCATCTAAATTGTCTAAAACTCTCCTAGTTTTTTGTTTTTTAGTAAACAATAAAGTTTAAGAACTTCAGCTTTAGGAGTTTTGAAGTAATTCCTCAAATACTATCAGATTCACACACAAACATGTATTAAGCATGGGCCAGAGACAGAAACTTAGTCTTACATATATGTGAACACTCACTTCTTATAAGTTTTGTCATCTCTTTCTTTCAGAGTTGCTTTTACTATTTTTTCTCTTTTTTCTGTCCTTTTGTCTACCTTGCACATGACATGAAATGGCATTAGGCCTCTGGAGGCAATAAGAGTAATTCTCTCTAAACTCTCTCTGCCTGGCTGGACCCTACTCCTTTGTGGAAGGATGATAGGATACAAAAGACATGCTCATTTCTTACTGCAATCACTATTTCATTTCTTTTTATAGAACTGATGATAGCAGTGGTATCAATTTTGGGTGGGTAAAGATTTAGACTTGACTATAAAAAGTGAAGATTCATGGAGCTGGGGTTAGAATTGTGAAAGATCCTTATATTTATCTCATTACTGTTCTTTTTAAATACCTTTTCTATGAGACAACTAATTTTAAAGAGGAAAACAAAGTGTGAGCTTGGTTGAAGAATTACTAGAAATATCATTCCCAGCTCGGACTCTAGTGAGAGCCTGTGTGAATAGGAATGGATATTGTAGACTCAAAAGAACTCTGTTCTCTTCACCTGTCCAGACCTTACAAATGGCTGTTTCCATTGTTGCTGAGCAACTAAATACTTAATTAAGTGGTACAACTAATTATGTTTAGAATTTTGTAGCCTTTATTTTGTTGTTTCAGAGACATTGACTTACCAAAAATTTAAAAACTCTTTGAGTTCAGCAGAAAACCTAAACCTACACAATTTTTATCTAAAAAACGAATATGATATTAATCATAAAACTCTAGATTTTGTAGGAATTGTCGTTAAATTGGGCTCTCACAATTATGCTTATTTCCAAGTTATCTTAATTTTATAGAATTTTGATTTGGTTATAAAATTAAATAATTATTATTAAAGGATTAGTGTCATACTTTGTAAAACAGATTTGTGTAACAAAATCTGAACATAATATGTGGCAGTTTGTATGTTATGCTTCCAAAACAGAGGCTTTAAATCCTATATTATATGTAAAAGTTGTTAGTTATTCTAAAGGTACAATAAGAGATTATTGTTCATATCAGTGTAATAAATTGATACTACCCAATCATACGTTTTCATTTTGCACATTGTCAGAACCTTGGACCTTAATCTTATTCTTTGGTTGACAGTAGCGACCAGGGAAAGAACACTTGTATTGTTTGGGATAGTCACATCTGTTCAACTTGATTCAGTTGAAGGTATTTGCATATTCTTAAGTATTTCTTCTGAGAGGGCTTAAATCCTTCTCAAGTGCTTGATGCATTTTTGAAATTCATTCATAAGGTATCTACATGCACTAATAGTTCTGTATAATATTGCTGTGCATAATCTGACAGATAAGACCACATTTTAAAACAAGGTATTCTTTAGGGGATGCTACATTACATTTTTACTTGCCCTGCTGGCAGAAATGTCAGGTTTTTTTCTAAAAAGCTGGTTTAATGTTTTGATTAAATTAATATATCTTTATTTTAGGCAGGTTTGTCAATCATAAGACAAAATAAAGATTTATTAAATAATAATTCAAAAGTTAATGGTACTTTTCCTGCCTGGTGGGAAAATTGAATAATTTTATAGAAAACCTTTGTAGAGCTTAAATAGATTTCTGATTAGTCTCCTTATTTTATAAGGAAAGTTAGTGAGGCCTAAGCTTACTTACTCAAGGTCACACAGCTTGAAAATTAGGCCTTATTTTAGATCTGAACTCAGAGACTAGTAAATCCTAAGGAATGTTGGTTTATGGCTTCTGGTTTACATTAATGATGGCATATGTTCTCTGATTTACATGATATACAGATTACCTTCATCTAAAATGTCCTCTTGCCATTAGAACACATAGAGATCATGTCTTAATTATCATCATATCTCTCCTGAATCAACAACGTGTCTTACACATAGTTAATGCCCAATCATTATTTTGCTGTTTTGTTTTCATTGTTCTCCTAAGCTATTATTCTGTAAAGGATAATTTTGAAATGAGATAGCTTGTTATTAGAATGTTAAGTACCCTTGATAGCAACTAGGTTTCATTTTGTATTCATTTTTGGTGAATTGGTAATAGCTGTGTGGAGAATTTGAAACCTGCTGGAGTGCGTTGGCAGTGTCTGTCCCAGACATAGCATTAGAGAAACCAGTGGTTTCTTCCTTGATATATATGATCTTAGGAGAAGGAGAGAGAACTATAGAGTGGAGTGATCAGAAAAGCCCCGGGAAGAAATAAGGCTCAAATTAGAGGATAAATAGAACTTGCTGGGGTGGACATCTTTGTGTCAGAGTGAGGGGTGGTCATGTGGCCTAGATTCGTGCAATCTGCCAGTCCATCGCCAAAGCCCTGGTAGCCTGTTACCATATGTGGATGAGGCTTCCAAGAAGGAGCTCAAAGGCATCCTCATCCAGTACAACCAGACCCTGCTGGTAGCTGATCCCTGGCGCTGTGAACCCAAAAAGTTTGGCAGTCTTGGTGCTGGTGCTCGCTACTAGAAATCTTACCGATAAACCTATTGTGAGGATGAGGGCTCATTTTTATAATAAACTATTGTCACAGGAAAAAAAAAGTAGGTGAAATGGTAAAAATGAAGTAGAATACCATAGAGGCTGGGAGTTCTATAAAAAATTGTAGGTATTCAACAAGGAGAAATATCATTAGGTTACATTAAGTAGAATGAAAGGAAGGAAAACAGTTGTTGAGTACTTTTGATTCCTATTTCTGAGCTAGATCTTCTTTTTAGAGGAACTCTGGATACTTTCTTTCCTGTCTGCATTCCTTCCTTTTTCTTTCCTGAGATTATTTAGGGGTCTTTTAGTTTATCTTTCTTTCTGCTGCCTGAGCCAGCTCTCTCTAATTTTTATCTGCCTTATTTAAAGATGTAAAAGTTATAATATAACTTCATCACAATTTTATTTCAGTGTTGTGTTATAGGAATTAATTAGGGAAGGAAGTTTCAACTATTAAATAACGTATTATTAAAGTGCTATTTCAAAATACTTAGCTGTAAAATAACTCCAAAATTCTAATTTTTTTTTCTTCCAGGAATCCCCTTCCGGTCGAAGGAAAGCTCTTGCTACTAGCAGCATCAACATGAAACAGTATGCAAGCCCTATGCCAACTCAGACTGATGTCAAGTTAAAATTCAAGCCATTGTCTAAAAAAGTTGTATCTGCAACTCTCCAGTTTTCATTATCTTGCATTTTCCTTCGGGAAGGAAAAGCCACGTAAGTTCCTTTTGTCAAGAAGACAAGCTGCTTCTGAGTGTGTTTTAAAACTGTATGTAAACAGCTTTTGACTCAGTAGACTGGCAGCAGTTGAAAATATCCTATTGCATACCAGTCATTCTTGCCATTCTTTGTTTTAAAGGCTGAATTAAATGAACTCCTTGTTATTTATAGAGTCTCTTGACTCTAGAGAATGAACAATAATATAGAAGTGACTATTAGCAATTCCAAATTTTAAATTGTATGTTATAGGTATTATAAATGTTTGTTTTGTATTTCATTGTCTTCAGGGTAAATAATTGTACTTTGAAATACAGACAGTTCAATTTATAGAGCTGTTCAATGAAGCTGAGATATAAGAGGAGCACAAAATGAAAAGTTTAGGATAAGAGGAATAAAAGAACTAAAGGAATTTTTCACAACTCATGTTCTTTCGCACAGCCTTCTAAAAATTTTATAGCAAAGTACAATTTGATATGATTATTCCTTTCAAAAATCACTTCTTAAGCACTGGTAATTCCTGCACCAGTTCTGATCTCCTAAGAGTAAAACTAGAACTGGATAAAATCAGGTAAACGTACCTGGAACAGGAAAAAAAAAGTAACATGTACTATGGTTGTTGCATACAGTCAAGTCAAGGAAGAGTGCATGTTTGGGGTCTAATGAAAAGGTTAGTACTACTTGGAGAGGAAGATCAGGGAGGGAAGAGATGGGAATTCTAAGCCTAGACTTAAAAGGTGGGAAGAAGTTGGCTATGAATATTTTGATACAATTTAAATCATAGTTCTAAATGTATTTGAGCCAGTGGAATGTGGTTGCTATAATTGGCCATGTCCACTTGACTGATTAGACTGGATTCTATGTGTCAGTCAAAATGAGATGTTTGGCACTCATCTATAGTGCAGCAAATAACTTGGTAGATAACAGTAAGCCTCATCTCTGGAAAGTTGGCTTTTGAGTGAGTGTGGTAGAGAGACAGTACAAAATGGATCAGTCTGTCATCTCAGGACCTTAAATTTTAGTCTTGAATACTGAGAAATTAAAAGTAAAGACCTTACCCTGAAGTTAAAGCCAAAATGAAAGGAAAGAAAACACAGAAAGAAGAGAGAAAACAGAATCAGAGAAGACCCTTTGATTGCGGACTCCTTTCCACTGGGCAAAAGCAGTAAGTGATTCAGCACCCTCCACAGGAGAATCTGGGCGAGAGGAATTCAGTTTAACCAAATGTCTCAATTCTAATGGAAAATTCTCTCAAAACATCCTAAACTCCCTCTCTACCTTTTTACTCCTTGCTCCCTAAACTTTCACAGAGAAAAATGTTCAAGATTAAAATATGAGGAAATTACAGAAGTAAAACTAAGCCAGTTAACATTTCAAGAATAATGTTGTATCTTGAAATTATTCCTCATTGGTAGGTGAGCAATTTGTAAGGCATTCCTATAGGTAATACAAGTTTTTTGTTTATGCAGACTTTGTGTCACTAAATCTGTTTTTATAAGGGGAAATGATTTGGTTAACTGTAAACTTAGGTGAGATAAAATGCAAAGAATTTTAAAAGCCTTTTTAGTCTGCAAAGTTGTACTGTGTTTAGGATATAAGTGAATATTAGTGAACATTCTTTACAAAAGAGTTTTCTTATTTTGTTTGGTTTTTTATTTTATTGTGGTATGGACATGAAAAACAGTATCTTAGGGTTTCTGAATTTTAGAGAGGTATATATATTTGAAATTTAATTTGTATATTACATATTAAAATATGGCTTATTCACTGCAGTTTATTTGAAACTTAGGGTAAAAATAATAGATCAAGAAAACTTAAATTACTTGATGTTTAGAGTATTAGTTAATGTAAACTATAGACATATATTTAAAATACTTCAAGATAAAGACATTCTTACATTTTATCAAATATATGGTATTTAACTTATAATCAACCCAGGTCATTTTTCATCTTGTAATTTTAAAAAATGCTAGACTTGAAAGTGTTTTTTTCTGTTGCAGTAGTTCCTTAACTTTTTTGGGAGTTATGACCCCTATGAGAAAAATGCACATTTAAATAAGATTTAAACATAATTTATAGGAGTTTACCATTTCTTTATCTTCCTGTTCATCAAACCAAAAGGGCTATGGATTTCAGATTAAGAACTTCTATTCTGGGCAACCTGCGTGGCTCAGCAGTTTAGCACCACCGTCAGCCCAGGGCGTGATCCTAGAGACCCGGGATCGAGTCCCACGTCGGGCTCCCTGCATGGAGCCTGCTTCTCCAACTCTGCCTATGTCTCTACCACCCCCCCCCCCTGTGTCTCTCATGAATAAATAAAATCTTAAAAAAAAAAAAAACTTCTATTCTGAATTATTTTAAAAGTTTGCATATTTTAAAGTCAGGATCTCATTGATATGTGAACTGTCTCACTGTTTTATAAAACAAGTTTTTATTTCCAGATTTAATGATTAGGAAACCACACTTTATTTTATTTATTTTTTAAAGATTTTATTTATTTATTCATGAGAGAGAGAGAGAGAGAGAGAGAGACAGGCAGAGGGAGAAGCAGGCTCCATGCAGGGAGCCCGACGTGGGACTTGATCCTGGACTCCAGGATCATGCCCCAGGCCGAAGGCAGGTGCTAAACTGCTGAGCCACCCAGGGATCCCAGGAAACCACACTTTAATACTTATGAAGAAAATTTTAGTCTTCTACAGATCTGCAGCACAGAGTTAAACTAACTCCTAACCAGTTAGTTTTTAATCCAGTTTGCTTTTTACTATTTAAACATGCCATTTAAAAATTAACGAATAGGAGTGTTTAGATTTTTCAATAATTTTGGGCAACTTTAAAAAGGCTTATTAACATAGAAGGAATATATTATTATTTTCTTAAGAAACAATCTTTTTTCAAACAATGTCATTTCATGAGCTGTGTATTAAATTTTAAATCATTCATGTAGGGATGAAGACATGCAAAGTTTGGCTAGTCTGATGAGTATGAAGCAGGCTGACATTGGCAATTTAGATGACTTCGAAGAAGATAATGAAGAAGATGATGAGAACCGAGTGAACCAAGAGGAAAAGGCAGCAAAAATTACAGGTTGGTTTTATTAGCATTTAGCTAGAAGTTTATCTTTTTTTTGCAAAGTTGAAAACTCATTCTTGTTTTCCAGGAAAAAAACAATGCCACTAACAAAGTATTTTTTCTTCCTTAAGCCTTTCTAATATATAATATACCATTTAGCACTCTGAAAACTTTATGTGGTGATGGTTAGAAACAGATTTTCACAATTTAAAACCAAGGCCAAGCTTAGTCAAGAAAGCATAAAACTTTACTGGAACTACTGATATAGTATAAAGTAGTCTAAATATGTTTATACTTTTTTTGTCAGTGTATGGATGAACCTTCTTGTAAGTAAAGATCTGCCTTAAGGGTGGCAGGACATGATGAATTGGCTTCCTTCTCCTAGTTTATGTGCACAATCTTTGTTTTGAATTTGTATATTTCTTATGTATCCTTATATGTAGAAGCTTCAATGCAAGTATTCCTTATAGCTGGTTTGATCAAACTACTAAGATGAGAAGTGGTTAGAATCTCTTTGTATTAATTGGTCAATAAATATTTATTGATAGTCTGGCTATCACACTTAAGGAATTGGTGTTATACATTTATTATTGGAATGAAAATCGACCACTATGTTCATACTTCTTTCAGGTAATGAATTATTCTAAATTTATGAATTGATATCCTTAATTTCTATCGTCTAATCACCTCTTGGTACTTTGGCAGCCATCTCAGCCTTAACTCTTACTGTCATATCATATTGGGGCAGGGGTGGCAGTAGAATTTCCACTGATTACATGACCCATGTAACTCTTCAGCCAAAAACTTCCTTGACTTTCTTAACTCAGTTCTGTTCACCTCCACTCCGTTTATAGAAATTTATTATAAGGAATTGATCAGGTTTGTATATAAAAATGGATGTTTTGGGGGATTCCTGGGTGGCTCAGCGGTTTAGCGCCTGCCTTCGGCCAAGGGCGTGATCCTGGAGACCTGGGATCGAGTCCCACATCGGGCTCCCTGCATGGAGCCTGCTTCTCCCTCTGCCTGTGTCTCTGTCTCTGTCTCTCTCTCTCTCTCTTTGTCTCATGAATAAATAAATAAAATCTTAAAAAAAAATAAAGATGGATGTTTTGTTCTGTGCCAGTTTTGTAAATTAATATTTTCTAATTTATGATTGCCACTTTGATTTCTCATTTAACCCAGTGTGGTTTAGGAGACTGTATTTTATTGTGGGCTTTATTTATTTCTAGTTTGTTTGTTTCTTGTTTAAATTTATTCAGATAAAATTCTGAAGACTTTCAAATTTCAGTTTCATATGAGTGAGATTTTTTTCCTTTGAGACGTATGATCTATTTTTGTAAATTTTCTGTATCTTTTTACATGTATATTCTATTTGTTAGATTAAGCATATGTTTTTAGATCAAACTTTAACTTTGTAATAGTTATTTGTATTCTTATTCTTTTTGTGTAGTTCATCTATTAAGGAGAACTTCAAATTCTTTAAATTCTTTAATGCATAAAATGTGCATAAAAATAATTTTCTAATAATTTCATTATGCATTATAATTTGATCAGTTTACCCCATTTAATGCCTCTTGCCCAGAAATTTTGCCTGGTGTTCATATTTGTAACTCATACTTTCTTTATATTTGTGTTTTCCTGGTGTATTTATCACTTTCTTTGCAACCTGTATTAAGTATTTCTCTTATAAACATTATTTAGTTTATCTATCTTTATATTCTTTGCCCTTAATAGTTATACTTTTTGATAACTGCATACTTAACTTCACTTTTATTACTTTGTACTTTTATTTGGGACTTCTTATTTTTTCCCCATTCATCCCTTAAATTTTACCATTCTCCAGTGTTCTTTAAGTACTTTTTAATAGAGTAATTTGGAAGTTATACATTATATTTTCATTTTAGTATACAATCCTCTAAGATAAATAAGCCAGGTAGATAAATAAGTGAACCTATATTTTTCTACTAACATTAAAAATAAAACAGGGGTACCTGGCTGGCTCAGTCAGTAGAGCATGTGACTCTTGGTCTTGGGGTTAAGAGTCGAGCCCATGTTGGGTGTAGAGATTACTTAAAAATAAAATCTTTAAAAAAATAAATGAATAAAACAATGTGTTAACTCACTTCATATAAGATGAGAGATTCAATATTTTTTTCTCTTTTCTTTATTTGAACTCTTCCCCTAACCCCTCCTGGCTGTTATTTTTATTTCAATAATATTTTGGAGTTTTTTTCAATAATAATAAATGCAGACATTTACGTTATGTTTATAATTGATGTCAGCAACAGTTATACAGTACTTTTAAAAATTCCTTGTCTTTTCTGTCTTTGAGTTCTTTGTTTTATTTGGCTATCTGAAGTACTTCAGGAAGGATAAGTTAATAACCTTCCTCTACCACCACCAGTGCCCTTTAACCTATCCTTCAAGATTTAATTTTATTGACACATACACTGAGAAACCTTTCATGCCCACTCCCTCTTAAGCTTGACTGTTCTAACCTTTGTGCCACTACTGTACTATTTACAAATACAGGCATTTTCTTATAGCATGGGTGTTTATACTGCAGTGGAATACAACTTGATCTTTTATTGGAGGATATAGTTTGTTCTTTATAAATCATTTTTGGTTAAAACTAAGTCTCAATTAGACACTAGTACCATAAGTAGGAATTTTAAAAACTCACACATTTTCATAGCTGTTTTGGGGAATGTTGTACTGTTTTGATCACAGCAGTGAGAAAAAAAAAGGTGATAACAATATGTCAGAAGTTTTATGCTGGTATTGAAATGAAAAGAAAGGACATTTCAAAAAATGAATTATAGATTTAATGAAAATATTCAGTATTCGATTTTATAGCTAAACCCTGGTCTTAGTCTGTTTGGGTTACTATAACAATATACCATAGATGGGTACCTTATAAACAACAGAAATTTATTTCTCACAGTTCTGGAGGCTGGAAGTCTGAGACTAAGGTGCCAGCATAGTTGGATGAGGGCCCTCTTCTGGGTCACAGACTTCTCATTGTATTCCTCAGATGGTGGAAAGGGGCAAGGGATCTCTTGGGGCCCCTTTTAGAAGAGCATTAATCTTATTCATGAAGGCTCTGCCCTCATGACCTAATCCTCTCCCAAAGACCCCACCTCCTAATACCATCACACTGGGAATTAAGATTTCAACATATGAATTTTGTGGGGACACAAACATTCAGACCATGGTAACCCTTCTTGCTTAATCATACATATACATCTTATTTTCTAAAATTCTTGTAGAAGGAATAACTTTCTTTTAGATAGTCTAAAATTCTCTGACCCTAATTGAAGACATTGTTTTAATGCAACTTGTGATGATCCAAGATTTCTTTGGAATTTTACTATTTTGTGTTATTATTTATTTATATATTCTTTTCCCTATTTTCTGAAATTCCTTCAAGGTAGAGACTATTCTATTCATTTTTTTTTTCATCACTAGCTTCTGACACATTGTCTGGAACTTATTGAGAATTTAAGATATGTTAACCAAAAAGCCATAAATCAACGAAGGAACTTTTCTCTCCTATTATAGCCCATACTTATCACTCTGGCTTATTATCTTGTTCCATTTATTTGACCTTTACTCATATACTACCTTTTACAGGGTAGATTGGTCCCATTTTATGGATGGCATATGATCTGGAGGACACATGATTGAAACCTTAAATAATTCAAGACTAGTTTTCCAGAAGTAGTGAATGCAAAATGTGTTGAGCAAGCAGGGGTAGGTGGGGACAGTGATGATTAAATGCATGCTCTTAAGTCAATCCATAGTCATTGTAGCATATTTTGCTTTGATGTTACATTTTTTTCTCTATTATATTTCCAGAGTACAGTCACTTAAATTAATAGCACAGCATGTTATGGCAGTTGTTTGGCTTCCTTAGTTGCATTTTTTAGCACATGTAAATTCCATTCCAAACTTATTATCTTTCAGGAATTTTTTTTAGCACCAGCACTACCATTCTAAAAATGTTTGGGTAAAGTAGGTTTAGGATAGTTAAAAATATATTAAAATTTAACAACAGTAATGTTAAAGCAATAGGTTAAAACAAAACAAAATAAATGCATTTTATAAACATAGTACAAATAAAGTATGGTGGGTATATTTATTTACCAGTTAAAGTGGCAGTAATTTAAATACAGCTTATATTTACTCTTCCTTGCAGTTTTGAAATTGCTGACAGAATGTTTATAGAGGAAGGAATTATTATTTTAAATTTTGCCTCTATTATATCTTTATATTGCAATTTAAATGCATAAAATGCAATCACATATCAATACAAATTATATATTATTTCCCCAACTAAGCTGCAAAGTTCTTAAGGGAACAAACTGTTACAATTATTTTATGATACTTCAGATTGACACCTAGAGGCTATTCATTTAGTCAGTGATTTCTTATGAAATATTGCTGTTAGACCAGTAGTAATTAATAAAATTTATCTTCTGAAATTACTGTCTTTGCTAGAAGGTAAACATAAACTCATGATATCTATACTTGGATTGATCAGAAATCCCTACCCTGTTCTGTTCTAGACAAAATTCACTGCTAAGTGGAAACATATTTTGGGACTGGCTCTTAGACAGAAACCTGTTATATATGCAGGTGCATTCTACAGTAAATGGGCAAGGAAATTTTGAATTACAGTTAAAAGAATCACTGAAATGTAGTGGGAGTAATAGATCTTGGAAATGGAGAAACAAAGCCTGATAATGGGAGAATTTATTATAGCCAGTGTTAGAAAATATATATGGTTTTAAAACAATCGGTGCCTCCATCTGTATATGACAGCCTCAGAATGATTGATCCACTATTTGGCAATATGACCATCTTTGAGATTCATGTTGAATTTCTGAGTACATATCAACAAGAGGAAAACAAAAAAGATTCCTCCATAAATAACAGTGTCCTGTTGAATACAACTTAGAAAGGCTGGTTCAACTGAAGCAGTTTATAGCAAATCATTATTGGAGAAACTCAGACATTATGATATACTGGAAAGATACCAGTATACTTAAAGCTGTTGCAAAAATAACCAGGGGTTCTACTTAGGTTCAACCAGACACTCAGGTCACATAAGCCAAACTAAGCATTAGATTCACTTAGAAGGAGGTTGGAAACACAGAAACAGCAGCATGCCAGCTGAGGCTCTCTTTTTCACTGGAGTCCTCATAGCATCTTAGGTGCTATTCTTTGACCTCTATCTCCATGTGACAGCTTGGGTACCAGGAGATGAGATCCACATAGTTAGAAGCAGAGATTGCCTTGATTTAGAATCTGTGCTGCACAAGAGCTGGTATCTTTCAAAACAGTTTAATAGGTATAGTTTCCAGGGTCTTGGTAATGGAAATGCCTAATTAACAAGAGTCCACAATCAGAAAAGCCCAAAACTGGTCTTTCATCAGATATATCGTCCATTCAGAGTCTTCCCATCCAGATGCAGTTTATAAATTAAGAATCATTTTTACCATAAGCACTATTGTCTGTTGTTTATTAATCCCTCTCCTATAGATTATAAAGTTAATTTGGGGGGAGAAAGAGTGACATACTGGCTAACTTCAGAGAATAGTTGGTAGTAGAGGAGATAGCAGTTCATATTTAAAGAGCTAAAGTTGATTATGGTAAGCCTCAACCCTACAAGATTATATGTCCTATCACTAGGACTATGAATGGGGAAAAATAGGTCTTCCTCTGAGTAGTTCTCTCAGAATGAACTTGGGACTCTGGTCAGAGAATACATCCATTAAATTGCTTTTGGTTTTTACCTGGCCATTTACTCTCCAGTACCCAGGATGCTTATGAACAAAATCATAGGCTTGCTGTGGGCTATATAAAATAATAGAATAAAGATGGCCACCCATCTTGGAGGTCTGTGTAAAGGATGAGAATTTCTGGAATACTGCATCTATTATTTAGGTATTAACATTGGAAAACAGGGTAAAATCAGGAGCTGGGGACGTTTATGATCCTGTGAGCCAAAAAGTTGATAAGACATCACAATTACCTCCTTTTTAAAGGAATTTGAGACCTTGGGAAGAGGACTGAAGATCTCTTCCTAGTGTTTAGAACTCAAATATGCTAACTCAGAGACCAGAAGTAGCAGGAGCTACGGATTCCAAATTCAGCCTCCTTTCTGTGCATTCTTAAACCCTAATGCTGCTTTGTTTGTACTAACGACAACTGAACATTCTCTAGGCCCTCCTGCCTCCCTAGGAAATTCCAGGAGAATTCTGCTGATACTAAGAGCCCATTGACAGAACCAGAATGGAAGTGAGAGCTCTGAAGAAAAAGTTAGAAATTCTACCATATTTAGAGGAAGAGCTAGGAGACAATGAATATTCTAAGTACTGATATGCAATCTTTGATTATTTGTCCTAGGAATGCACTGTTGATTTAATCATAGTAACAGAATAAAGGAGAAAAAGCATATAATCATCTCAATAGATTATAAAGGAGTGTTTGACAAAATTCATTACCAAGTTTCTTAGCAAGATTTCATTGTAAGGAAATTTCTTCATTTTGATAAAGAACATCTATGAAAAGCTACAGCTAATAACATATGTAATGGTGAAATACTGAATACTTTTCTCCTAAGACTGAGAATGAGGCAAAGATGTTTGCTTTCACAGCTTGTGTTTAACATGATACTGGAGTTCTAGCAAGGTCACAGGATACAAGATTAATGTACAAAAATCTGTATTTTTATATATGAACAAAAAACATTTGAGAAATGAAATGAACAAAGTAATTCCATTTATAATTGAGGCTAAAAGTTATATAGATATTTATAAATTTAACAGAAGATGTAGAAAAACCTCTACTTTGAGAACTGTAATACAGTGTTGACGGTAATTACAGAAGACCTTAATAAATGGAGAAATGTTCTATGTTCATAGACTAGAAGACAATATTGTTAAGATTTAAGTCCTCCCCAAATCCATCTATAGATTCTACTCCTTGCTAATCATAATCCTAGTGGCTTAAAAAAAAAAGATAGAAATTGAAAAGCTGACTCTAAAATATATTTGGAAATGCAAAGGACCTGAATAACAATATAATCTTTAAAAAGAACAGTTATCGTAATATTAAAACTACTTGATGTCAACATTTACTATGAAGATATAATATTCAGTATAGTGTGGTACTGGGATAGGACAGTGGAACACAACAGAAAGTTCTGAAATAGACCCCAACTTATTTGGCCAATTAATTTTCAATTAAAGTGCAGCACAATTCAGTGAGGAAAGGAAAGTCTTTTCAACAGATTATTTTGAAACATCTGGATGTCCATGTTGAAAAAATAAGCCTCAATTCCTGCCTTTTAGGATATACAAACATCAATTCAAGGTTGATCATAGATCTAAATGTAAAAGCTAAGAAAATAAAGCTTCTGGGGAGAAAAAAAAAACAATGTATTTGTGACCTGAGGGCAGGCAGAGGGTTCATACATAAGACATAGTAGACAAGTAAACATGAAAGAAAATTTTGATAAATTAAACTTCATAAAAATTAAAAACTTAAGCTCTTCTAAATAGATCATTGAGAAAATATATGGGTAAGGTATAGACTAGAAGAAAATATTCAGAAAGTACATATCTGACACATTGTCTTACATTCAGAATAGATTTTTAAAAATGTCTGAAATCTCAATACTAAAAACACCAATAACCTGGGATGCCTGGTTGGCTCAGCAGTTGGGCATCTGCCTTTGGCTCAGAGTGTGATCCCCGGGTCCTGGGATTGAGTCCCACATGGAGCCTGCTTCTCCCTCTGCCTGTGTCTCTGCCTCTCTGTGTGTGTGTCTCATGAATAAATAAATAAAATCTTTAAAAAACACACACACAAATAACCCTATTTAAAAAGATTATTTTTAAAGATTTTATTATAAGTAATCTCTACACCCAACATGAGGCTTGGATTTACAACCCTGAGAATAGGAGTTGCAGGCTCTACTGACTGAACCAGCCAGGTGCCTCAAACCTATTTTTAAGAAAATGGGCAAGAATTTAAATATGTGGTCCCCAAACAAAGCTGTATCACTGGCCAATAACAACATGAAAATGTTCTCAGCATCACTTGTGATCAGGGAAAAACAGATTAAAATCACAGTGGGATTATAATTCCACACTTAGGAGAATGGTTAAAATTAAGATTGGCAATACTAAATATTGGCAAGGATGTGCACTAACTGGAACTCTAATCCATTGTTGGTAGAGTGTATGATGAATGGTACGATCACTGGGTGTATTCCTTACAAAACACTAAATGTATAGTACCTTGGACACAGCAATTCCTCTCCTTGATATTTATCCAGAAAAAAATGAAAACACATGTCCAGAAAAAGATTTGTACAAAAATGTTCATAGCATTTTTATTCATAATAGCCCTGAACTGGAAACAGCTGAGTTGTACATCAGTAAGGCAGTAGCTAAATAAAATATAGTACAGTTGGCCCTTGAACAACAAGGGAGTGAGGGGTGTCAACTCCCTGCATAGTCGAAAATCCATTTGTAACTTTTGACTTCCTATAAACTTTATTAATAGCCCACCATTAACCAAAAGCCTTATTGAAAATATAAACAGTCGATTAACACTTGTTTTATATGTATTATATACTGTATTCATACAATAAAGTAAGCTAGAGAAAAGAAAATGTTATTAAAGTCATAAGGAAAATGCATTTATAGGACTGTACTGTATGTACCAAAAAAAAAATCTACATGTAAGTGGACCTGCACAGTTCAAAGCCATGTTGTTCAAGGTCAGCTGTATATTCATAATGGAATGCCTTTGAATAAAAATGAACCGTTGTTATGTTCCATATCATGGATGTATTTCAGAGCCATTATGCTGAATGCAAGAAGTCCATTTACATAAAGTTCTGGAAGAGGCAAAGCCAATCCTGTGTGATGGTGATAGCCTATGGGATTGAATGAAAAGAGGCATGAGGAAATTGGAGGAGATGATGTAAATGTTCTGGATCTTGGGTTACATGGGTGTATACATTTATCAAAATTCCTTGAATTATGCAATTTAAGGTTTGTGCCTTTTACATAAGTGCATATGTAAAATACTAGAAGGTAACAGAAAAATTACAGTAAGTATGTTAGGTTACTAAGAAAATAAATGCTTTCCAACTTTCTGATTTATTGATCACTGTGATAGCTAGTCTCCAAAGATTGTCTCCCTGTGAACCATGCTTCCTACTATACATGCTCTTTGGTCATCCTCTCTCTCTCTTACATCTGGGCTAGCCCTGTAAATTACTTTTAACCGTAGAATTGGTTGTGGAAGTGACACTTTGTAACTTTTAAAGCTAAGTCGTGCTGTATATCTTCTACTGGGGCCTCTTACAAGGCATGCTCAAGGGAAAGTCAGCTGCCATGTAAAAAAAGTCCAACCACTTTGAGACTGTTATGCTAACAGGAACTCCAAACTAGCTATGTGGACCAGATACTTTGGGAGGGAGATATGCCTGGAAGCCCCAACTTGTTCCTGCTTTCTCAACTGAAATACCAAACATGCAAGTGAAGAAGCCATTTTTCTTTTTTTTCTTTTCTTTTCTTTTCTTTTCTTTTCTTTTCTTTTCTTTTCTTTTCTTTCTTTTCTTTTCTTTTTTCTTTTCTTTCTTTTCTTTTCTTTCTTCTCTTTTCTTTTTTATTTCTTTTCTTTTCTTTTTTTCTTTTCTAAAATTTTATTTATTCATGAGAGACAGAGAGAGGCAGAGACACAGGCAGAGGGAGAAGCAGGCTCCGTGCAGGGACTTGATCTGGGGACTCCAGGATCATGCCCTGAGCCAAAGGCAGACACTCAACCGCTGAGCCACCCAGGCGTCCCCAGTTCAGGCTTTCAAATGACTTCAGCCCTAGCCACCATCTAACTGTAATGAACCATCCCTAAGTCCAGTCAACCCACAGTAGTGTGAGAGAGAGTAATTTGTTTTAAGCCACCAAATTTTGGAGAGATGGCTTAAGCTATAACATTTCTATAGGTAAATGAAATATAGATAGATACATATGTAGATTAGTAGACATAGATAAACACCTAGATTAAAAATACTATTTCTATAATTAAAAAATAAGATATAGATATTTCTTTTTTTTTAAATTTTTATTTATTTATGATAGTCACACACAGAGAGAGAGAGAGAGGCAGAGACACAGGCAGTGGGAGAAGCAGGCTCCATGCACCGGGAGCCCGATGTGGGATTCGATCCCGGGTCTCCAGGATCGCGCCCTGGGCCAAAGACAGGCGCTAAACCGCTGCGCCACCCAGGGATCCCGGTATAGATATTTCTATCTCTACAATTATCATGCCAATTATTATGACCCATTTAGTTCATTCATGTTTTGGTAAGGGGGATGGATAAAAGTAGAGATAAAAACAGTGCAATGAGTTGAAGAATAAATGGTAGGTGAGAAAATTTACTTGTTGTAAAGCTGCTTTCTTATGTAGATTAAGAGAATCTAGCCAGACTAGAAAGGGCTGATGGTTAAGAGACTTTTTTAAAAAATTGGGAGCAACTTGATCATAATTAATTTATTTTTTATTTTTTTTATTTTTTTATGATAGTCACAGAGAGAGAGAGAGAGGCAGAGACACAGGCAGAGGGAGAAGCAGGCTCCATGCCCCGGGAGCCCGATGTGGGATTCGATCCCGGGTCTCCAGGATCACGCCCTGGGCCAAAGGCAGGCGCCAAACCGCTGCGCCACTCAGGGATCCCTTGATCATAATTAATAAGCCACTAATGTGTACCAATTAATTAAGAGGGAGGGATTGGAGGTCCGGGGGACAGGCTACTCAATGTTGACTTTTCTGCCTGAAGTATCTCCTCCCTTTCCCATTATGCGCCATGGGATTGAAAATCGTATTAATAAACCCATTAGTTGTATCCAAAAATCAAATATTTATGGACCTGAGCCTGTGAGAAAAGTGACATCTTTTGAACCTTGATCTCTGCCAGGAAGTTGAAAGGTTACTATCTTAGACCATCTTAAAATGAGATAGACCTATACTGAATCTTGTTATGCTTTGGAGAGAACAGTGAGGATGCTGCAAGATTTGCAGGTATGTGTTCTAGGTCTAGACAGTTTATTTTTTTCTTCTTTTAATTCAGTTACAGACTTTCTCAAAAGGAAAACACTATCTACTCTTAATGCTACCACCCCAACCACCTTTTTTTGTTCAATGTGATAATCTCTTGTGGTCAATTTCTATCTTCTTTTGCCTTCCTAACAGTAAAGGAGAGTCTCAAATTACTTGACCCTTTGCTTTGATTGCCTGCCCCTAATTTAGTTTTCCTTCCTATTCTCACCAATGTGAAGCAAGTCCAGACTAACACACTGTTGCTATGACTAAGTTTTAGAATTTGAGTAGCACTGGGGTAGAAATTTGTGCTATTACATAGCATTCTTAGCATTTTTCAGACACATAAATATTTGGTGAAACAAGATTATAATAAGTAATACAGTATAATGTAAGTATATAAGGCCAGAAAGGGCCAGTTTTGATCAAGGTAGTATACTACTGAGAAAGCTTACCACTTAAAAATAAAATTCTGGGAATAAATTTTTGTTATAAATCTTTTAAATTTTTAACTTTTTTCTGATAATGCTTCACTTACCTTTTCCCCAAAAAATAGAAAGCCATGAGGGTGCTACCAAAGATATATAATAGGTACTTGATATTATAAAACACATTGACTATAGGAAATTTGAAAAAAAAAAAAGGCAGAAAAGCACTTTCTTGAATTATTTTTTTATTTACTTTTGTTTTGGAGAGGGTGGGGGCAGGGGAGAGACAGAGGAAGGGGGAGAGAGAGAGAATCTTTAAGCAGGCTTCATGCCCAGCTCAGAGCCTCATGTGGGGCTCAGCCTCACAACCCTGAGATCATGACCTGAGCTGAAATGAAGAGTTAGACACTAAACAGACTGAGCCACCCAGACGCTCTGAAAAGTGCTTTTTTAAAAGGAGAAATACATAACAAAATTATGTATTTTAGGCTTCAGACCAACATCTGCAACTGCTAATTGAATTATTTCCATGGGAAGTTTCACAGGCATCTGTAACTTGGTATGTGCCCAACTACATAGCCCCAGTCACAGTAGTAGAATACTATTCACAGAGTCACCCAAGACAGAGCTGGCACTTGTCCTAGATTCCTTTCCCTATCCCTCATGTCAAATTAACCACCAAATCTTTATTCTTAATTTATTCTTTAATTAGCAAATATTTATTGATTGCCTCCTTTCGTGGAGTAGAGATGCTGAACTGCTCATCTTCTTGCTTCCTGTCTTGTTTTGTTCCAAGCACTGCCACCATGTTGCTGCTGGAGTGATGTTTCTAAAATATACGTTTTGATATTTCATTGGATTCCTATACTCTCAGAGTCAAGTTCACATTCTTTGGTTTGATTGCAGTAATCTTTACAGTAGGACATTTGCCAGCCTCATATCATTCCATTTTCCATCCCTGGCATCTTAAACCCCAAATGACTTGGAGTTCTTCAAATGTGTCTTATTCTTTTTTATCTTCCTTTCCTCCTATAGAATGCTCTCCATTTCTTCTTTTACAATAATAATGATAATAATAATGTTTTGTATTAGCTCAAATTTAAATAAGTTCAGAAGGCTTTTCTTTTCTTTTTCTTTCTTTCTTTTCTTTTTCTTTCTTTTCTTTCTTTTCTTTTCTTTCTTTCTTTCTTTCTTTCTTTCTTTCTTTCTTTCTTTCTTTCTTTCTTTCTTTCTTTCTGATTTTATTTATTTATTCATGAGAGACACAGAGAGAGAGGCAGAGACATAGGCAGAGGGAGGGAAAAGTAGGCTCCATGCAGAGAGCCTGATGTAGGACTCGATCCCAGGACTCCAGGATCATGCCCTGGGCCAAAGGCAGGTGCTCAGCCACTGAGCCACCCAGGTGTCCCCCGAAGGCCTTTCTTGACCTCAGACTATATGCCTCTTTCAGTTTCACATGGTCTGTAATGCATATCTCAATCATAATATTTATGACACTTACCGTATACTGTATAATGCTTCACTTATTTTTCCCAAAAAAATAGAAAGCCATGAGGGTGCTGCCAAAGATATATAATAGGTACTTGATAAATATTTATTAAATAGGTAAATGGTATTTCTTTGGGGGTTGCCTCTTTGTATGATTGGAATTAACATTTTTTTGTATACCAAATAAAGGAAGTATTGATATAGCTAATCAGAATTACCTTTTACTTTATTAATATGAATGAAAGTTCTAGAAGCAGAAGTTCTGGGAGGAATGTAAGGATTTATTTAAGCTATGGATAAAGAGGAAAAGTAGGATAAGGACAACTGTCATCAGTAACAATGGAAAGAAGAAATTATTTTGGGTTAAAGAGGAAATGATCATCAGTGATATTAGATGTCACTAAAAGAAGATTGAGGGGGAGAAAACATTCTAAACATTCAGAAAAATGAGTATAAATAATTTAATCATGTGTTGGAGTCATCTTGATAATATTTAAAGAAATGCCCAGGGTCCATGTGTTGCTAAGTCCGTTAAAGCATCTGCCTTCTGCTTGGTTAATGATCTGGGTGTCCTGGGATTGAGCCCCACAATGGACTCTTTGCTTGGTACGGTGTCTGCTTCTTCCTCTCCCTCAGCCCTTCCCCTCTGCTCTTGCACTTTCTCTGTCTCTCCCTCCCCCTCCTCAAGTGAATAAATAAAATCTTAAAAAAAAAAAAATGCCCATGTTGTGCCTAAAACTCCATGGAACAGTATTAATGTTTTGACAGTAGGGACCAAGTCTAATATTTATTCAGTATTCCCTATGCTACTCATTATATAAGGTATTTTAAAAAATGATTGATTTCTACCTACATTAAATATAAAATAATTAAAATGTGTTAGCTATGTAAAGAAAACAAATCTTTGAGCATTATTTTCAAGTTTTTAAATCTAGGGGCACCTAGGTGGCTTAGTTGATTGAGTAGCCGACTTTTGGTTTCAGCTGGAGTGGTAATCTCAGGGTCCTGAGATCAAACCCCAGGTAGGCCTCCATGCTCAGTGGGGAGTTGCTTCAGATTTCCCCTCTCTCCCTTTGCTCCTCCCACCCAAATTGCATGTGCATGTGTGTGCATACACACACACTGTCTCTCTCAAATAAGGAGATCTTTTTTAAAAGTAAAGTTTTTTAACCCAGTAATTGCACATCTGGGAATTAGTAATAATACCTCAGGATATTTATGGGAATCAATACTGGTAATGTATGCAAAGCCCTTCCCACTGCTTAATAAATATTAGCGGCTGTTAATATTTCTTTTTTCATGCTTTCAAAGTTAAAAGTCATTTGCAAATTTTTAAAAATACATAATTAGTCCTGAATGAAAAGAAGTCAGTCATGCACTGGTAATCACTTAACCCTGATCCTCTACTCCACTGTATTTCCTTAAAAATTACAAAGTTATAATTAGTCATGGGAGGTAAAATATATAATTTATGGATGAGCTCTATCTTAATGAGAAGTTTAGTAGGTTGAGTGAGAGTGAGGTTTAAAACTTGGCAGAATAAAAAGACATTTTATAAAGTCTGACTATTCATCTCTTACTATTCAAAATCACACGAAGAATTCAGTTGGTATTGTGTTTACTCCTTATGTTCTGTGGTTTACTTGACTATCTCAAGAAAGTTTATTCATGTAAAATGTATTTCTCAACAAGACAAAAGAACTAAATAAGTTTATTAAATGTGTATATATATTTCAAAGATCTATAATACTAATAATTTAGTAGTTATTTTACTAAGTCTGTTTCCATTTATTTTCATAGAATGTAAATTCCAGGACGATACCATGTATGTTTTTTTTCATCCTTGTGTCCCAAGGATAGTGCAGTCTCTCAAAAAAGTTTGTTTTATGTATTCTCCCACATAAATTTTAACAGCCTTATTGAGATATAATTCACAAATCATACATTTCACCCTTTTAAAGTGTACAATTCAGCAGTTTTTAGCATATTCACAGTTGTATAACCATCACTGCAATCAATTTTAGAATATTTTCGTCACACCAAAAAGAATCTTGTCTTTAACTATAACCCCTCTTCAGTCCTCCCAAACTACACTCCTCCCAACCCAAGGCAACCACTAATCCACTTTATATTGTAGATTTCCCTATTCTAGACATTCACATAGATAGAATCTCATAATGTATGGTGTTTTAGTAACTGGATTCTTTCAATGAGAATAATATTTTCAAGGTTCAACCATTCCACATCAATTTTTATTTGTTCATTATTACAGAGTGATAAATATTTTTTCAACAACAAATGAATGATGAAGGCAACCTTATGACAACTGTGTATTCTGTGATTCAGTTCAAATAAGATTTAGAATATATAGAGTTACAGTGTTAAAGAACACAATTTTTAATGGTGAATTAACAACTATTTTCTATTTTTAACCATTTTCTTTCTCACTGAATAATCTGGATCTGTTTGGTTTATCCTAATACCTAAGCTTATTCCCAGGTTGTAACTTTGGAAACAGCAAGGATTAATTAGAATACCCTAGTAAGCTTTTATTGTTTTTTTCCAAGCTAATTTTCACTTAGTGAATGGTAATTACACATATTCAGAGTTGTCCAAAATATATATGACTCATGTTTAAAAAATTTTATTTATGCACAAAATGAATTCTCTTATTTTAATATTTTTCTATCTAACCTTGCCTTTGTTCTGTTTTTTTATTGGCTAAATTATAAGACTTCCTAAGGCCAATACTCAAGAGTTCCCTTAAAAGAACAATTGCCTTAGAAAACAGGAGTAGAAAGTAGTAGTTTTTGTCTACTTTTTGTCTCCTTTTCTTATTTTGTACTGATTTTTAAAATTCTAGAACATAAGTGCTTTATCTGTTCATGAGTTGTGTGGATATACTCTTAAAACCATTAGTTTTCATTTATAATATGAAACAAATAGTACATCTTGTCTATAGTATCGGGACATTTTTTATTGTTCTAACATGCATTTAAAGCACTGTTTTATAAATAGAAAATGTGGTTGCTAAAAGCCAAAGTCAACCTATTGGGTTATTTGTTTTGTGTTTATTAACATAGTTGTTATATTAATAATATAAATTTAACAAAATGTTTTCTATTTTAAAATACGAGTACAAGGTAACTTTCAGTTAGATGCATCTGTTATACCATCAAAATAACATCCTCTGAATGTATTCTCGTGATTAACCAAACATCTCCTCTCTTTGTCTTTTTGAGTAACAGCATGCTTCTATGGCTCTTTAATTAAATGACCTTACCTTACATTTGTCTCGACTGGCTTCTGTTTACAGAAATTGTAAACCAATTGAATGCTCTGAGCAGCTTAGATGAAGATCAAGATGACTGCATAAAGCAAGCAAATATGCCTTCAGCTAAATCAGCCAGTTCCTCTGAAGGTCTAAGAGCTTTCTTCCTTTCTTTCTGCTTCTGATTGCCTGTATTTACTGTGACCTGCTACCTCTTGACTTCACTCTGTACTTATTAGCTGTCAGTTTTGTCTTTGTGCTTTTCCTTGAATGTTTTCTTTGGTAATTTGTAGTGTACCAACAGCTAACAACATAATTTACCATCATTAGCAAAGCCTTATAACAGTATCCTTGATAGACAGTGGTTTAAAAACATAAGATAATAATTGATCATACAACATGACCATATTTCTTCAGTTACCTTACATAACTATGCTGTTTTTTTAAATATTTGCTTACATTAAACACATTTGAATTATTCATATTTAGAAGTGAAGGATATTTTTCTAAAAATCTGTCAGCATTTTTTGGTTGGGTTAATTTAGATTCCAATAAAAGTTTCTCTAATTCATTATCTGATACAGTTTTCAAATTAATATACACATATTTGTTTTATTTGAACATTTTGGTATGCTACAAAATACTTGAATGGCATTCTGCCATAGGTAAAATGCTATATCTTATTATTTGCAGGTATTATTAGTGTGAATTTTTAGAATTCAAAATAATTTTTGAATGATCAAGAATTATACTTAACTGCAATCATAGTGAACTAACACACATGTTTATTTTCAGAGCTTATCAACAAACTTAACTTTTTGGATGAAGCAGAAAAGGACTTGGCCACTGTGAATTTAAATCCATTTGGTGATCCTGATGTAGCAGAATTAAACCCATTTGGGGATCCTGACTCAGAAGGTAGCAAGTTTTTTTCTGTACTTTTTAAGTCTTTATAAAATCAAGTTATCTTGAATTGTAATGTAGGAAGATATTTTTTTAAAAAGGACTCCAAGTAATTTTTGTTTATGATGATACTGTGTTGACTAGCAAATCTGGATAGTTTCCGTTGAATTGTTTTTAAGGAAAAAAGAAACCTTTACTAAATATTTACATGGGGCTTATTTTTTTTTCATCCCAGTATAATTAACATACAGTGTTATATTGGTTTCAGGTGTACCATACAATGATTCAACAATTCTATTATATTACTCAGTGCTCATTACGTGTGATCTGAATCCTCTTCACCTACTTCACCCTTCCTCTCCACCCACTTTCTACATAGGGGTTATTTTTAAATTCTCTGTTTGTTTGGTCAAGTTAGATGCTAAAACTCTGATGTTAGAGATAACAGTATTTCACCTAGCTGACATATAGTAAAGTCTCCTTAGCTTAGCCTACTAAGTAAGGTCAAGTTGTGAGACATGCTAATATATTGGGATTGTGGGATGGCTTCTTCCTCTGTCCTCACCCTCAGAGAGTCCCACCCCCCACTCCATGTCTCTGGCTGAGAATTATAGTCAGCAGTAAGAGTAAGTTGTGCATGTAAATAGCATGGAGCCAAAAGAAGATTGAAAACTTTGACCTTGTGATCATATATAAAACATACTTGTAAGGAATATGTGTGTGGAATTTTTTTTCCTGAGTCATTTTTCTTATCAAGTAGTTTTTAACTTTTAAAGCCTTAGATAAGAGCTATTAAAAAATAATAATTAAAAAAGAGCTATTGAAGAAGTGAGACCTCTGTTTAATTAAATTGTTTTTTCAAAGTAAATGCAAGAATGATTAACCAGTGGGTACATCTTTTAGACTGCTCTTAGGAAATACTCATGAGCTTTGAAGAATTTTGTTACTACCTGTCATGGTGAAAATGAGGCTTTAACTTCAGAATTTACTCTTGGAGCAATCTAATTTTGTAATCCATTTCTTCTTCTCATCCTTTACCTTCTCTCTTCTTAACAGATTCTAAATTACTAAATTTACTTTAATGAGATTTTGTTTGTGAGCTATATATATTAATAATGGATTTTAAATGTCAATGGTAATAATAAATCTTAGAGGTAATCTACTTCAGCTGCCTCTTTTCATAGATGGTAGCTGAGGCCCAGAGGAATTCACTGATTTGAACAAGAACTTTGGTAAATGGAAGTTGAGTTGGAGCTAAGATTCCAAATAAGTGTCTTCTTTTGACACATGGAGTCCACATGGAGTCTCCTCAATTTTGTACTGTATAGATCTCGGGATTTTGAGTTTTTAAAATATTACCAAAATATTTTGAGACATCAGTATTTGAACTTTCCATTTCAAAGACAAATAAAAATGGTTTTTAAAAATGTATGTGGGTCTGTTTTCTGACCTATAGAATGGAGTAGCAGATAACATATAATACAGTATTTCTATTTAGGAGAGGTTAGTCAGTGTGATTCAGAATCTTTAACCATGCCTACAGAGCTAAAAGAAATATGAGACAACCAATGTTTTCTTTAAATATACATGCTTTTGAGTCTTTGTTCTAAGTATTTTATAATAGAAGAATACTTGTTTTTTTAGAAATTATTTTTAAATTTTTATTGATGAAAAATTTGCATCCTCAAGTAACAAAAGCATTGGAGGACAAAATAATGTGTTGAAGTTGTTTAGATGGTTCTTTTATTTGCTTTTATAGCTTAAATTCTCCTCTTAGATTCATGACATTCTGTGCTTCAGTGACCCTCTTAGAAAGTTATTAAATGTATTTGTTAGCTTTTATATAAAATAATCTCATTTTAAACTCTTTTGTTGCCATTTTTGTTATCTAACCATGCTGTATAGTTTGAATGCTTTCTTGCTTTTGGTTTTGTAACTGATGAATTTGCTTAGATCAGTTTTTGCAGTCCTCTTCCTGAAAGTAAAAATAAAAATCTTATTTCCATTGACTGGTTTTGTCAGTGTCTCAAGCATTTGAGACTTGGTATTTGTTAATAAAAATTGAATAGGTAAAAAATTTTCCAGCCTCTCTTCCCCTATGGAGAAAAAAGATGCCTCATTTACATTATTATAAAAATTCTAATGAAGTGTTAAGTTTGAATATTATCCTGGTGTTTAAACAGTCACATAGTTGTGGTGTCTCTTCTCTAGCATATTCTAAATTTAAATTTAAAATTTGATTTATTTAAATTCATTTCAGTATTTATTATGATTTTATGAATTCTCTTTTACACTTTATAATTGCTTCTCCGTGGGTATGGAATTTCATTTCAGAGGGTTTTTTTCCAATATAAAGACAAAATAACTTTTCTGGGCTAATGTCTAAAGTATAAGTAAAAGGAGTTTGACTTTAAAATGTAAAAGTCATAAATATGTTAGTCGTGAAATTTTTATAATAATTGGATTAAATTGTTTGAAGTGTCATGAAATGTTTTTGAGAATTTCAGTAACCAGTTTTCTGCCTTCTAGGATATTTGTCAGAATTGCATGACATAATTAAAATTAACTTTTAAATTATGCTGCGATTGTTGGCTCTCTGAAACTTTTCTCCAGTCTGGGAACGCATTTGCTTTTATCAGTGGAATTCATGACTAAATGTTGTACAGTTTTATTACAAATTCTAGTTTTGTTTTAAAATATTAAGATAGATAAGAAGAAAAAAGGTGGTACTAAGCACTTCATAAGGATCTTTGGAAGACGTGATGCTATTGTAGTGCTTTTTGTGCTGGGAGTCAAAATTTTATTTTTAAGGGTACGTTGGTTTTCAAAATGAAATTTTAAATAACAAAATTTAGAAAAATGCGATGTAATGTAACATGTCTATCAGCTTATCAGTATGATTATAATGTAGTGCTTTCTACCTGAGAATTCTTATGTTAGTCCTTTGCATTATTAGAGTACCGATTGGATCAAAGTTATATTGAAAGAAATCAGCCATCTCATTAAAACCTCTAAAAATTTAAGGTCCTGTAGCATACAGAATCCTACTCTTGGAAGGCTTTGCAAAAAAAAAACTTGATGATGTATGGGAATATATTTTATACAGTCCAGAATGAATTTTCAGTTCCCTCAGTAGTCTCTGCTTGTGTAACTATCAAAGACAATTTCAAAATTTAATCTGTTTTATGTTCTTAAAAACCGTTTTCGGGCAGCCGGGGTGGCTCAGCGGTTTAGTGCCGCCTTCAGCCCAGGGCATGATCCTGGAGACCCGGGATCGAGTCCCATGTCGGGCTCCCTGCATGGAGCCTGCTTCTCCCTCTGCCTGTCTCTCTGTGTTCTCGTGAATAAATAAATAAAATCTTAAAAAAAAAAAAAGTTTTCTTTTAAATATGTTTAGGATGGCAAGCTAGTATAGACAAATGAAATTGACAATAAGTAGAATATTGTACCTCTAAGAAGGTTTAAATTTCAATAATTGGCATGCTGGTAATTCTAATAATATTAGAAACTCCAAGGGCATTCCAAAGATGCCATTTTAGGAGTGCTAGGTGGCTCAGTTGGTTAAATGTCCAACTCTTGATTTTTGACTCAGGTCATGAGCTCAGGGTCGTGAGATCAAGCCCCATGTTGGTCTCAGAGTCTGCTTAAGATTCTCTCTCTCCCTCTCTTTGCCCCTCCCCCTGTACCCCTATAAATAAAATAAAAAAATAAAATAAAATAATAAAAATAGCCCATTCAGAACTGCCATTTTGGGGAGCAGCATTCCTGGAGAAGTAGACAAAGATCTTAGGTAACACACCTGAACTCAGCCCTTCTAAAACATAGAAGGGCTCTTTCAGCCTCATAGAGTGTTAATTCAAGATTATTTTTGAACACACTAAAAATATAAGAAAATATCAGGTAATATTAATTTTATTTAATTCATTTCTTGCTATTTTATAGAACCCATCACTGAAACAGCATCACCTAAAAAATCAGAAGAATCTTTTTATAATAATAGCTATAATCCCTTTAAAGAGATACAGACTCCACAGTATTTGAACCCATTTGATGAGCCAGAAACGTTTGTAACTATAAAAGATTCTCCTCCCCAGTCTACAAAAAGAAAAAATGTAAGACCTGTGGACATGAGCAAGTACCTCTATGCTGATAGTTCTAAAACAGAAGAAGAAGAATTGGATGAGTAAGTACATTTTATTTCGCTATTCTCGTAGGTCAGTTTCTACATTTAAAGAGATGCTTCTGGGGGCAGCCTGGGTGGCTCAGCGGTTTAGTGCCACCTTCAGCCCATGGCCTGATCCTGGAGACCGGGGATCGAGTCCCGTGTCGGGCTCTCTGTGTGGAGTCTGCTTCTCCCTCTGGCTGTGTGTGTGTGTGTCTCTCTCTCTCTGTCTCTCTCATGAATAAATAAAATCTTTAAAAAAAAAAATAAAGAGATGCTTCTGTAACGGGTAAAAAGAGATCTGTCCCATTCTAATATACAGTTTATAATAGTATTTATCTCATGTCCATCTGAAATTTTATGATCTTGACATTTATTCTCCCATGCTCTTCCATGTGAATGTATGTGCACCCTAAACTAACAATGGAGAGAAATGCGTTATTGAAATCACAAGTTAGAATTCTAATTGTGTCTTCCCACAGGAACAACATTATGAATGGCAGATGTTTTCAGTCAGTTACTCTAGGCATTACACTTCAATGACGTTAGGTTTTCTTGTAGGAACCAAATCATCATTTATGATATTGTTTTGATGAGAACACTTGTTCAACTGCCAAATAAGATCATAACAATTATAAATTAGGAATTATCTTCATTTGAGTTACCATTCTTACCCATCCATATATGAGTGTTGTTGATTACAAGCTCTTTATAAAAGGTCAGTATGATTAAGGCTGCCATTTTACTCAAATCTACGGTGAGGATAGGAGAAGGGCATGTGCACGTTATATTCTGGAGTTATACAGTTCACAGCCTGTGTGGCTGCAGACTGTGGCCCTGAGTGTGTTAAAAAGCAACAATAAAGCTTCCACTTCTAGCCATGATGGAGAAGAGACTGGATATAGCTTCTTGTCTTAAAAAACTGAATGAAATATATGAAACAATGGTTTTGTTTAGCACAGGACAGTGATTTCTGAGAGAACAGAAACCAAGGGGGGGGAGCCCTGTACTTGTCCAAGCTTTATAGGGGAGAATTTCCACCTCTAGTTCAGGGAGAAAGAACCCAAAAGTCCTAATAATCTCCATGGGTTGAGGAGACAGTTTGGGGGTACCAAGGAGAATAGAATTTTGGATAGAGTATGAGAGAGGAGAGAACTACTCATAGAAAGAGTTTCAGAGAACTGTAGAAGGTTCCCTCTGAGTCTTTAGCTGACTATTGATGACAGCGCATGTATGAGGAAATGCTAAAAACAAAGAGTCTTACAGAAACATCCCTGAAGTTCACCTGGGACCAAGAATAGTTCCTAACACATGGGACATCAAGTCAAGTCCTCAGAAGGGCATCTCGGTAATGTGGTGAGATTAGTCCTAGACTCAAGGTTGTTTTAGGCCTGCTTTACAAAGCTTAAAAGCAAAGCTCAAAAGAATCAAAATAATTCCAAGTAACTTATCTGCATGCCACACAAGTATAGCAAAGATACCAAAGGGAATACCAGAAAATCCATCACCCAAAGCATAAAATTCACAACATCTGACAGCCAGTCAGAAATCTATCAGGTATATAAAGAACCAGGAAAATCCGACCCATCATGAGGAGGAAACTCAGTCTTTAGGTATGGATGCAGAAATGGCACAGATAATGGAATTAATAGAATAGCAGTTATATGTTTACTTGTAGTGAGACTCTATGGGTCTTTGTTTTTCTCAGAAATATGTGAATTTTAGTGTACTAAGATTACTTAGACCTTGGGAAAAATAATTATTCCTTTAAAAATACAGTTTAATAGGAAAATTTTTAAAAATGTGGTTATTTTAGATTGTGAGGAGAATAATAAAAAGACTTCTTTGATGTATGAAAGTTGGGAGTAGTTAGTTGCTTGGTGTTAAGGGGAGAAATGTCATTTTTTTCCTATGCATTGGTCAGCTTCTGTTTTGAACATTATTTGGATGCTACACTTTACAAGGGGCATCAGTGATTCAGAGCATTACATGAGTAGAGCAACAGAGTCATCAAAATGTCCAGACACCACATCAAATGAGCAGTGACTGAGAGCACAGGGACTGTTTGACTTAGGAGAGAGATTATTTCTCTCTCCTACAATAGGAGAACTACAATAACCAAATTCAAATATTTGAAAGACTTGTTTGAAAGAATGAGGTAGTTGACTTGTTTTCTTATTACTCGGGAACTTTATTTCTCAGCCTTTTCTGATTTTACACCACATGGCCTATAACCCTCACATGTGCAGCATGCTTCCATGGACCTAGTTAGGTTTTGATTAAACCTAAAGAAGTTCTAACTTTTTATAAGTACATAGAAATAAATCATAATTGTCATCTGATTCCATACCCAGGTTTAGATCTCAATGCTAATTAATAACTATACAGGGGTTGAAACATACAGTTGGCTCAACTCTTGCTAACGTTATTATATTTGTTTTCTTTGAAATAGCTTATGTGTGATCAAAATAAAATTTCTCATGGGTGGTGTAGGTGCTGAGTAATAGCCACACACCTAGAGTATTTGAATGTAAATATAAACTTTTAAGTACAAGCATTCAGTCATTCCAAGATGCATGAGTATTACACAACACACAGACACACACCCTGCTTTCTCCTATTAACAAATTAAAGAGACATCTAATGTTTGCTTAAACTTTTAAAATGCCTTAATAAAAACTAAAATCAGAATCACTGGGTGTTTCCTTTTAACCATTCTTTTTTCTACATGAAAGTCACAGTCTTTACAAGTTTCCCACGAATAAAGAACATTCTAAATTGCTCAATCATCTGAGCTTACCAGAGGGAACCTATAAACACCAGCTTTTTTTTTTTTTTTAATAGGAATATACATACAGGTTCTAAAGATTGCTCATCAGCTAATGTGAGAGTCTAGGAAGGACTATTTCTCATCTTTTTTTCTCCAAAGGTTTGCAGGTTTGACTACATTAGTAGAAGTCTCCAAAATTTGTTCTTACTTCAGTAATAAACTTATGACCTTTCATCAAGTAAACAGCCTGTATGACTCATCTTCCATTACCAAACTCTTCCTGCATCTCTGACCTAAAACTATCACAAACAAATAGTGCTGAGTCCTTTGATGTGTAAAACAACCTTCAGAACCTTAGCATATCCATCAGCACGGAGAGAAAGTAAACACCCTTCAGTGCTAGTAGCACGTGTACTTCACACTGGGCTGCCACATGGGTTCCTGTTTTCTTGTGTTCGGGGAGTTAACGTTCAGTCATGCTACTTTATGGAGCACAAGTGAAAACTGGGAAAGCAATATTTTTTCAAAACAGCTATGCAATCAATGACTTTTGAGGTCCGGCATAAAATCATTTCTGGTATGGTGGTATATCCATTTCCAAAGAAAAGTTGTATGAATTTTATTCAGAGAAGCTACACACTCATTTAAGAAATGTGAACTGTTTGTCCAAAGCAACATAAATTTTCAAAGTGAGAGGAGAAGACTATAGATTTCACTATATCCTTGCTTCATATTTTATTGTTTTCAGTATGTTTGTTAATCCTCTTTTTAATCAGTTTAGAGTTTTTCTTTCTGTAATTCTGTAATTCCTTAAATAATTTTTCTTTACTAAAAAAAATACTAAAAGTATTAAGTATTTTAAAAAATGCATTGATCAATAATTATTTAACTTATTTTTATAGAGAAGGGAGCATGTTCATAACCATATGTGATATATATTTAACATTTTATAGTACAATATGTACTATTCATTTTTTAATAGCACTTTTTTTATTGAGATACACTTCATATAACATAAAATTCCATATTTAAAGTGTCCACTGCAGTGATTCATAGCTAATTAATTCACTGTGTTGTGCAGCCATCACCATGATCTAACTCCAAAGCATTTTCGCCACCCCAAAAAGAAATCCATTACTTATTAGTGGTTAGTTTTAATTCCTCCCTTCCCCCATCTCCTGAAAACCATTGATCTGCTTTTTGTCTGTATGGATTTGACTATTCTGGACACTTCATATAAATAGAATCATATCCTGTTTATTCTTGAAGAGTAGGAAACTCAGTTTTAGTTAGAAATGTCTGACCCATAGGGAGGATCATTCAAAGCCCTTAGAAGTAGAAGCTGTTTGTTTTATTCTGATTTACTACGTAGCAAGTGGTAGTGCCTAGCACACTGTTTTCTCACAGATTATAAATATGCAGAGATACTGATTCCTGTGGTCCTTCTGGCAGTGAGGCGTGGTCCAGGGTAGCTGGAATCCCCTGGTGCCCCTATTTTCCAACAGCTTCGTATGTTTTTACTCTACAAATTTCATTTTTATTACATGTCATAGTGTAAAACAGATTGAGAAACCTAGCTCTAATTGTTTTAAGAAAACATATCTTGCTTATGTTTCTAGTAATAGGAGTTTTATGATCCACCTTTGGAAGGCAGCTGGTTAATCATGATATTCTTTTCTACTTGCACTTACCTTCTTTTGACAGGAATATTAATATTCAAGTGGTTAGAGGGAAACCTAAGTAGTTTGAAATGGGCAGAGACAGAAAGAAAAAGGACAATATCCAGTTACTTTTGTATACATAGTAGATATGTTTTATCAAAGTTGCATGCAACTGAGTATTGTAAATTAAGTTAAATAAAGTGTACGAATCATACCTGTTTTAAGGAGTTCTGCCATTTTTTTCTTTGAAGCAAAAATTCTTTTGTAATATAAATACCCTCTAACACTTCTTAGATTTTTTTAAAACTAGCCATATTTATATAACAAATTAATAATAATGATTATTATAGCAGCTACCATCTTACAAACTACTATGGAAGATTGTTCTACAGAGATCTAACCAAGAACAACTTTTTAGAATATCACTTAAATAATTCATATAACTGAATTACTTCAGTTAGATTGAAATGGGTCTGTTCAGTCCTGGAACATTGAACATCAGTTGGCAAGCAGTAAGTTTGGGGGTAAAAAGATTTTTCCCCTTTTTAAGTTTTGGAGTTTAAAAAAAATGCTGTTTTCATCTTATTTCTGTACATTTATGTCCCTTCAGACTACTTTTGGAATTTGAAAAACAGCTGTATGAGACTGTAAATAAAATTAGCCCAAGAAACAAGATTGTTGTAAGGATTAAATGGATTAATACATATGAAACATTTAAAAGAGTGCCTAGCCACAGCATAAATACTTTATTAATGTTAGTTAATAACGTTATTGGTAAGCCTTCCATTCTAGGCTAGATGTGATAACTTTCATATCTCTTTTCAGAGAGAATGTTCAGCTTTTTCTGAACACGTGATTTTTTAACGTTGTTCCTTGCTTTGATATTCCCACGTTCTTTAGATTGTAAACATGGGATGTAAATACTTCAAGCAAATCTTGCTCACTCACTAGGCAAGAATATTTTGATCTGAAAAGCAAATTTTCAGTATGTATCTATTTCCTGTTCTTATTCTCTTGAATGCACAGACAGAAAGAACAAGAAACAGGTTTATTTGGAAATGCCAGCCCCATTTGGTTAAAAGCAACTATTCTGAGCAGAGTTGAGAGAAATTCTGTGGCTGTCCTCTAGCTCAGTGAAAGGAATCCCAAGACACTAATCATTGTCATGAGTACAGCATAAGAATGACATCACAAGTAGGATATATTGTCGTCTCTGATCCTTATCTACTTGGTACCCAGTCTCATGTGATATGACTGTCTACATATAAATTCTTAGGCAAAGGTGCACATATTTGGTATTAGTTCTAAGTGAGTCTGATATTGTTCTAGTTAAAAGAGCATTCATAATTAAAACAGAGGGCTATCATCAGTACAGGCCTTAGATGAGTAGATGGAGTTCCCTTGGTATAATCACTATATTTGAGTCAGGGGGTTCTTAGCCTTGTGGACTCAGAAAGTTTATTCTTTATACATAGGGTTCTAGAGAATCAATTGGTGTTAGAGGAAAAAAAATGCAACAAACTAGTAAAGAAGAACCAGGATAACAGTTTATAGGAAAGAATAATCATCATACACGCCAGATACTTTTGTTTATGGATAACTAATGAGAATAAGAACTCATCTACTCATAAAAGGAGTTAACAAGGAGGGTAGAAATAGAGAAGTCTTCCCAGAGAAGTTATAAGCACATAGGCCCACCCTCATATGGATTTGACCTTATATTGGTAGGGTGACTTGGGATCCTCCATGTCAAGAAAATAACACATAAAATGGCCCCTGAAGCACTTGGCAAATACAAATATAAAATACTGAAAAAAGTCACTCCCAGCTCAGACTATGCAGGATTTCCTTAGAGTAAGCCCTGAACTTGAAATCTAGAATTACAAATCATACAAGGAAACAGTTTACTAAGAGAAAGAATCAGGAGACAAAAGAAACACTAGATTATACATGCAAGAACTTTAAGTAATAGATTTATCAGATAGAGACTATAAAGTAAATATGTTTAAGTGATTAATGACTCAAATCTCTATACCTGAGGTATTTTACACATAGCCATATGAAGAAAAATGCTTATCAGAATGAAAAATTCATGGAGAATTGAACATTAAATTAGACACAAATGGAGAGAGAAAAAGTTAACTGGATCATAGGTATGAGAGAATTATCCAGAATATCACACAGAAGAAATGAAAATTTGTTAAAATATGAGGGAGAAAGATAATTCAACATACATCTAATAAAATTTTCTAAAGATGAGACCAGAGAAAATAAAGAGGCTATCAAAGAAATAATGGTTGATAATTTTTCAGAACTAATGAATCGTACATCTTCAGACTCACGAAATGTAAGGAGCCTGAAAACAGGATAAATTAAAAGATATCCACACCTAGACATATCCTAGTAAAATTGCTCAAAACCAGAAGAAAAGAGAGGATCTTAACAGCACCCAAAGATAAAAGATGGCTTATAAAAGAGCAATAATAGGCTGACAGTGGTGGGCTAATATATTACATCAGAGAGCTGAGATGAGTTAACTGACAACTGGAATTCTTTCTACCTAGCTAAATTGTCATTTAAGTGTAACATAAAGACATTTGCAATGCCTGAGAGAATTTACTATTAACAGAACCTTGCTGAATGAACTTCTAAATGCATTTTACCCTAATGAGAAAAGATGAAGTGCAAGAAAAAAAATGTTTGATGTGGGGAGTATAAAAAAGCAAATCAATATTTCCACATCTTATTTCCTTTTCCTTGGATGTGGAGAGTATATAGGACTTAGTATATTATTATAAACATTTTTTAAGGATCTATATACAATAGAACTAAGTGTGACCTTATATGAAAAAAATTTAAAAATACTTTTTAATGGGGAAAAATTTTATTGTTAATCACTAACAAAACAATAGATTAATAGTGACTGTTTCCAAATATAGATTATCACTGATTTGGGTTTCTCCTTATCATTTTCAGTATTTTTTAGTTTTATAAATGGACTTTTTTTTTAGTTAGGAATAAACTATTTTTAGAGTAATATTTAACAATAATTCTTCTTTCATTTAGATCTAATCCTTTTTATGAACCTAAACCAACTCTTCCTCCAAATAATTTGGTAAATCCAATTCAAGAACTGGAAACTGAAAGGAGAGTGAAAAGGAAAGCTCCAGCCCCACCAGCCATCTCACCAAAGACAGGAGTAAATGAAAACACAATTATTTCTGCAGGAAGAGATCTGTCCACTTCTCCTAAGGTAGGAATTTATTCTTAGTAAAAACACGTATTATATTTGATCTTGTTCTTCCATGAAATTTAATTCAAATTAAGAAAAGTCATTGTTTGCTATTTTTGATTATTTAAAGGTAAAATCCAAGTAAATCCATTATACTGCAACACTGTGTATCTGTTTGGGAGCCTGTGAACTTACAGAACAGTATGATTAGATAGTTTGAGTTAAGATTTTTTAAATGCTCTTTTGAAATAGAGGAAGAAAGACATTATAATTGTAGGGATGGTACTTTAGAGAAAGAATACTCTAAAGCAGCGAGGTGTAAGGAATAGCATACACTGATACAGAGGAAGGAGTAGAAATCATTCTTTGAGAAACATACTAGAAAGATTAAGGCACAGAGCAGAGAAATACTTCATTGAACAATTTCAATATTGTCATTTTGATTTATGTCAGGTTAGAATTTTGGCCTTATTGTCATTATTTTTAGAAGTCTTAATGCATAATAATTACATGGAAAAGTAAGACACATTGTTGGAACAAGTCTAAAGCTTTTAAATGATTTGATTGTAAATAGTATGACATCTTGTGTGTTTAAGGTAGAAATGTTGGATTTAGCAAGATTTTTAGGTAAGTGACTTTTACCCATCAACTCAGGGGTGTTTTGTTATTATTATCATATTTTTTTATTCTTACAGGTGGTTAAGGGAAAAATATTTAGGTGCACTTCAACTTAGTGGGATAAAATAAAGGTCATAGGTCCCCTACCCAGTAGAAACAGGATTGAACTGGCATTTTCTTTATTCCAAGTTCCAAGTTGGAACTCTAACTACATTCTCTATAGAAACATTGCTATACCTACCTGATGATTAAGTTCTGTTATGGTGATGTGTAACATAGCTTTTTTTTCATATTGTTTTTAGGATAGTGTTCCATTGCAGGTACATTGTATAATAATGTTAATAGCAAATAATAATGTTATAAGAAAATGCTCAGACACAGACAGTAAGAACACAATTAGTAATATTCACGGTGACAGATTCTGCTGATCTGGGAGTTAGTTCAGATAACTCAGTTATGTGAAATATAACTGAAAAATTAATTTTAAAAAAGATTGCTGATTTTAAAAAAAGATTGCTGATTTATTATTAAATAAGAAATGTTTAACAGTGTATAATGCCTTTTCTATGTATAAATTTTTATTTAAAAAGCTTTATTCATATATTCATATACGCATAGACACATACACTCATATACATTGTGGAAGGAATTATAAGAACTTAATAGTGGTTACCTTTGAGGAGAAGAGTTTGGTATGATAGAGGGTATGCACAAGACTGAGGCATTTCTTTTCCTTTTTTACATTTCTATTTTATTTGAATTTTTTAACCTTACATGCGTTTTACTTCCATTTTTGTTTGCTATACTAATTGAAATTACTGAGTAATTAGATCATGGATCTTTATGCTGTTGCTGCCTTCTATACAAGGTACAAGATGACATTTTCTAAAAATGTTTATCCTTCAGAAGAGAGGAACTCACTCTTAGGTTTGGCAAGTGGTATTAAACTATTTGATGGGGCAGCCTGGGGGGCTCAGCAGTTTAGCGCCACCTTCAGCCCAGGATATGATCCTGGAGACCCGGGATCGAGTCCCACGTCAGGCTCCCTGCATGGAGCCTGCTTCTCCCTCTGCCTGTGTCTCTGCCTCTCTCTCTCTCTCTCTCACTCTGTGTGTCTCTCATGAATAAATAAATAAAATAAAAAGCCACAACTATTTGATGGTGGTCGGGGGTTTGTTTCATCAGGTACCTCAGTATTCTGCTCTAAAGACCAGGCCTAGAGGTTTAGCATCAGGACACTGGCTCCCTGCCTGATTCCACTTCCACAGAAGAAATCCATATTCATTCATTCTGTATGTTGCGATTCATGTAAGATTTCACTGAAAAAAAATGGGCCATTGCCAAACCAAAAAAAAATTGGAAACTACTAACAACACAAGTTATGTATGAGATAAGGAAGATTAGAATCAGTAGTATACTGACAATAATAAAAATGATAAATGGCAGCTGAGAAAACATAGTAGTATGGGGCTTATTCATCATAGGAATAGATATATGCATGTTCGTGTGTATATATATATATGTATCTACTAGTAGTTCCTAAATACTTTACAGTTTTAAAGCTGAATAAAATACTTGACCATTTCAGCAACCTTGAGTCAATATGAAAAAGTCTTGTGTATCGTATACAATATTCTGTTTAGGGAAGAAGGAAAGTGTGTTTTACATCAAAATACTTACATCAAACTCTTCAAGTTATTGAAGAGCTTTAATGCTTTTAAGGTATGCTTCTGGCCAATTACTTTCCTTATTTGTAAATTGAAAGGAGATAACAGTACAAATAAAGCTTTTGGAGAGCCACCTTAGTGGCTCATTTGGTTAAGGATCCTCTGCCTCCAGCTCAGGTCATGACCCCAGGTTCCTAGAATGGAGCCCCACATCCAGCTCCTTGCTCAGTGGGGAACCTGCTTCTCCCTTTCCCTCTGCCTGCTGTTCCCCCTGCTTGTGCTCTCTCTGTGTCAGATAAATGAATAAAATCTTAAAAAAAAAAACGCTTTTGGGAACCAGATTCACAGTTTAATCAAACAATAAAAGGATACTACACCACAATTGTTCGGTGAAACAAAATGCCAGACTGTACTCAGTGATAACTGACTGCAGAGGCTGAAGAGCATTCAATGTCATAAAATGACAGGTGTTCAGCCAGATGATTAATTTCCCCACCTGTCACCTGAGACTACTTATTTTTCAGAAAATTTATGAAAATTTATGAAAAAGAACTAAGATCAAAATTTAAACAAAGTGATAATAAGCATGTATATTTGCATGTATATTGCAAATAAAATTAAAACTACCCCAAAGGCAGCTAAGGATCCTTCAGTGTCGTAAATCTATGTAAACTCCACACTTCCGACTACTGATTTCTGTATTTATTAAGTGATAAAATCATAATAATTTTAAAGACAACTTAGGAAAAAAAAAAGGTCAATGTTTAGAGAAGTAACCTGACATTAAATATATACAACTATCCAATAAAATAAAATGGTAAGTTAGGTTCAATGTTGGCTGACCATCATTTACTAACCGTAACTATAAGTTAATAACTATATAACTCTGAATTCTTAGATAAAATTCATGCAGTATAGTATAAAATGCAATTAACATTATGAGAGCAAGTTTAAGAACATAACATTGTTGCTAGATATATGTGGTGAAGTATATTATTGGACACTATGTATACAATTCCATAAAAAATCAGAATATATGAATAGCCAATTATTGATGTCAAGAAAGAATTAAGATAAATTAAACTTATAGTTTTGTGATAGCATAGAGAAGAGCCCTACTGCACAGTTGTTGATGAAATGAGCCTGGTGAAGTGGAGAAGGGTTCCCTCTACGATCCTGATTGGTGAAGCTCCAGTGGTTGAGAGTAGATACTACTATCCACTTGTTCCACCTTTACAAATGAAAATCCATATTTCAAGGTCCAGCTAAATAACTCAGACCTCCACTTAAATTGATATCTCTCTCTAGAAAGTTCTGGTAAAGTCCTAAGATTTATGCTTGTATGTTTTTGAGCTTGAGTAGAGATTTCAGTAACTGTGGGAAGAAGCCCAGAGTAAACCAAAGTCAAAATTACACACAGCAGTTCCCTTCATTGGTCCTAGCAGCAAATTCAGACCACAAGACTAGTACTTTTTTCAGCTTTTACACATAAAGACATCCTAGAAAGTTCTTTACCTCCATTTCTACTATGCAAACCTGCAGAATGGTGCCTACAGACCATTCATGCTAAAAAACAATGAGCCCACAATTGAACTGTTAATATCCTCATATATACATTGAAAACTGTCAAACTTCCAATATCCTCATATGTACATTGAAATAATAAAAAGCACAAGGGTCAGAATTTAATTGAATGCAATGATAAATACAGTTATTTTGTAAAATAAAATGCCAAACTGCATTCAGTGACAATGGGGTGTGGGAAGTGGGTGAATTACCTATAGAATTTTTACTTACTTGAATACCTTATTACCAGAATAAATTGTTCCTCAATAATACTTACTAAATGGGACACTCCTGTATGTATCACCTGTTCTGTTAGTTACTCTGGTTAGTACTCTTGGTTGTAACTAATAGAAACAAGCTATTTGATTGAATTTTTCTTTTTACTTAAGCAAAAGGATAACTTGTTATAAAGATCTAAGGAGATTTTACAGAACCCTAGGCAGAGAATACAACTGGGCCTTAGAATCAGCCACAGTTTTATCTGCTTCTCTCTGTGAAATGTCTTCAATCTACCTTTACTTCTTTAATAGTAATTTAGCCTGGCCTATTTTCTTCCTGCAAAATAGTTTATGTTCTGTCTTCCCCCATGCAAACCTACCCTTCTTTCAGTGTAGCTGATTTTAGCTAAAGGTTTAAGAACAAATTATACCAAATCAACTTAATATGTCTGTGGAGCCTCCCAGAATCGTTATTTTTAAAGATATCATTAATCCAGTGAGTCTCTGGTTAATGGAATTTCAGTTGGAATTAGAATTATCTGTGGGCAATAGAAAGCCTCAAATACCAGTTTTGTATTGTTTTATTTTATGATTTTATTTTTAAGCAATCTCTACACCCAACATGGGGCTTGAACTCATAGCCCTGAGATCAAGAGTCACATGGTCGACTGACTGAATTAACTGGGTGCCCCTCAAATCCAGTTTAAATAAAAGAAAAATTTATTTCTGCCTTTGAAAATGTTGACAGTCCATTGCCAGTACAGTAACCTCACAAAGGCATCAGGGACTGAATCTCCTGTTTTGCTGACCCACCATCCTTGGCATAAACTTCCAAGATGGCTATTTGAACCACAGCCAATATGCCCATTCCAGTAAACAAGAAAAGGACAAAAAACAGTCACACCTACCTCTAGCAAGGGATTTTAGAAAATAAATCTTTATTCTGGGCAGTTGTATTACTGCAAAAAATCAAAGATTCTAGAACTAAGAAGGAAAAGTAAAATGAATATTAGGGAACAGTTAGCAGGCTGGGCCATAGATGTCTATTAAAATGTGAGTTTTATAATGGAGATACAAATGAGCCCAAATCTTGGTATCTGTTCTCGGAGAATATCTGAATAATAAACAGTCATTTTTAAATGACATTTGCAAGCCAATCATGGGCTTCAAAGGAAAATCATCCAAATGTTTTGCAAGTCAGCACGAAGTGTAGGAACAGTAATACAATAGAGTACAAAAACAAAAACAAAACCCACAAATGAACAAGAAATCCAGGCTAGCAAAAATTAAATAGTATTACTTCCTTCAAAATCAGCTCACTACATTTATATAAAGATCTGAAAAGATACAATAATTTCCAGAGCATAAATTACTGGTGAGGATACTGAGAAACATTTCCCTTTTTTTGGCACCTGCAATGTCAATACTAAATTATATGTGGACATATGTACTGCAGGGCCTGGACCAGAGTGAGGCAAAAGAGGCTTGTAGGACACAAAATTTAAGTTGACACTTGTCTCCTATTGGGGTAAGGGCAGATTTTACGTCTGTACCACCCTAAGAGTGAATACCCCCTTGAATCTTGTGCTCTAAGACATTCCCTTGCCTTACTCTGTTTCTAGCCATAGCACACAGATGAGGCAAATTGGACAAATGGCAGTAGCTATAACCTACTTAAAGCCCTTTCCAAACTGGAAAATGAGCAACCATACAATCAGGAGCATCTCTAAGAATTGATTAGAGATGATTTTGATTTTTCTAACTATATTTATTAGGAAAGATAAAAATGCTAAGTTCTGCTTATTTATTTATTTTTTAAAGATTTTATATATTTATTCATGAGAGATACAGAGAGAGAGGCAGAGACATGGGCAGAGGGAGAAGCAGCCTGCCAGGAGCCCAACGTGGGACTCCATCCTGGGTCTCCAGGATCACACCCAGGCCTGAAGGCGGCGCTAAACTGCAGAGCCACCCAGTCTGCCTTCTAAGTGCTTTTTATAAACAAAGGAACAGAAGCACCTGAGTGGCTCAGTTGGCTAAGTGGCTGGCTCTTAATTTCAGCTCAGGTCATGATTTTGGGGGTCCTGGTAGCGAGCCCACCTCAGGCTCCACACTTGGACAGGGAGTCTGCTTGAAGATTTGTTCTCCTTATCCCTCTCTCCTGCTATTTTTCTCTTTCAAGTAAGTAAGTAAGTAAGTAAGTAAGTAAATAAATCTTTAAAAAACCCCAAATAACAAATGACCAATCCATGATTAGAATCCTTGACTTTTGAAACAAATTTTGTATAATAATTAAATGTGATTTTGAGAGGTTATTCTTTTATATCAGTATTTTCTGGAGTAATTGAATTAAAGGGCCTTTCACAGTTTTCCAACTGAGGATTGAATTGCCATTTTTTCCTTATGGAAATAAAAGTGTCCCTAAATAGGAAAAGAATCTGAATAAGGTAAATAAATTATTTGTGTACTTTGATGATACAGAATGATTTACAAATTTGGCTGATTTGCTAAACACTTTAAAGTATAAGCAGTTGGCAACAAATGGTAAACTCAGTGTTATTAGTGTATATTGGCAGGATCACTTTAGGGTCTATTATTGAAAAATGTGAAAGAAACACAAATTGCTTACCCTTACTGCATGAAGAAGAGGAACATACCTGTAGTGTTGGAACAGATTCATACAAACGATGACAGAGCCCTTCTCAACTGGGGTACTAGATAGGCTTTACTCTATAATAGTAAGAAACAGACAAAAACAAAAAATGAAAAGAACCATAACATAGTACACAGCAGGGCTAGGACTAGGGTGAAACAAGAGAGGCAACTAGGGTGCAAAATTTAGAAGCCACTAAGTCTTAAGTTTGTGTAAGTGCAAACTTGGCACTTGTTTAAACTCAAGAGTTAGAGTCTCCTTAAATTTTAACAATAGGTGCCTTGGTTTTAAGTAGATACTCATTCTCAATGTTTTGCATGAACCTGAAAATGAGTGCCTCCTTAACTTTTGTGCAAAAAATTGGTCAAAAAAGGGGGAACAGTCTTAATCATCAGAACAAATGACCTTCTATAAAACAAACACCACAAAAGCAAGTTTTTAAAAAACTTCCACTGAGTATTTTTAGTGTGATTCAACTGGATATTCCATTAATAAATGAAATGAGCCAAGTAGTCACCAAAAATAATGATCTGAGGCAAAATATTAATCATGAGTGAATCTAGATAAAGAATATGTGGATTTTTTTTAAAAGATTTTATTTATTTGAGAGAATGAGAGAGGGAGCACAAGACAGGGGAGGGTCAGAGGGAGAAGCAGACTCCTGCCTGAGTGGGGAGCCTGATGAGACTGGGGCTTGATCCTGGGACTCCAGGATGATGACCTGAGCTGAAGGCAGACACTTAACCCACTGAACCACCCAGGTGCCCAGAATATATGGGTTTTTATTGTACTATATTTGCAACTTTGAAATTTTTACCCCAAGATGGTGAAAATAATCATTTGAAAATAGCAAAGAGCTCTTGGATATGAAAAGACAGAATTTAGGAAATTTTAGATTGTATATAGTTGATAGTATATTGTAGAACATCAAATTAATGAATAAGAAGACATACTTGAAAAATTTGCTGTAGAATTCTAAGTGAAGAGATTAAAATTATGGGAGAGAAGGTAAAAATAAAGTCTAGAGTTAGGAAATTCATTACATTTATTACAGGAGATGTAGAGTTGAGAACAGATGAGGAAAATAATTTATCAATGAGAATTTATGTGAGCTAGTAAAAAACTTGAGTCCTTAGATTAAAAGAACTCACAAGTACCAGGCAAGATGAATGGAATGAGACCCAAACTAGACATATCCTGATAGTACTTTTGAATTTCAAAGGCATCTTACCTACAAAGCAAAGATTTTACCATTAGACTCTTTTGTAACATTAATTGCTGGAGACAGTGGAGCATGTTTACATAATTAAAAAGGAATAAATATTTGCAGAGATGGAAACATAGCAGGTATATAAAAATTTATGGATTTGTAATGATAATATCCAAATAGTTGATGTAAGTTGCTAGGTCACCAACTCATCATTGTATACATTGATAAATAATGAAATATAGTCAATTATTTATTATGACTTTCCTTTGTGAACTTATTTCAAGGTAATATTGATGAGGGAATGTTCTTCCTCTGTAGAAGAATTCTAGTGATGAAATGCAGAAGGAACGATATCATTGGAAAATTCACCATTTCATAATCCCTAAGGAAATGAAATAATGGTTGTAGCAATATTGAGCATGGCTGCTAAAACCCTTGAGGAAAGGTTTTATGATGAATGAATGGATCAGGCTGACAGTACTCAACTATAGTGATTGATCTTAATATCCTTAGGAATATGACAGTCATTTTGTGTCTCCTGATATATTGCAATACCAAATATATAAAACCATCTTTAAACTATTCTTGTCAAAGAATTAAACTGAGATCTAATCAAGACACTGTTTGTACTAAAGATCAAGAAATATGGAGTGGAGGTGTGTATGTAAAGGTATTTGTGAAATGACATCATGAAGATGCAATCAGCCAAAACAGAGAATGTGGGAAAATTTCCAGGACAGATGACCCAATTCATCTAACAAATGAATAGCTTGGCCAGTGTGGATAAGAGGAGAAATTATAGATCTTAAATTTACTTCTTTTTTAGAGATACATACTGGGTTATTTACTGTTCAAATAATAGAATTCTGGGATTTACTTTAAAATACTCTAGAAGAAAAATGTGTGTGTAGGGAGTTGGTATTTGGAGGGAATAACAAAACAAAATTGGAAAAAATGTTGATAACTTTTGAAGCTGAGTAGTGGTTACATGAGAGTTCATTGTAATATTTGTTCTACCTTTAAAATTTTCCATTATAAAAAATAAAGACCTAGAGGATTGAGAAAGATGTAGTATAATTCCTATTAGACTCTGAGAAGCAAAAGAGAGTAGAGCAGAGACTATATTTGAAGAGATATAATGGCTGAGGACTTTTTAAAACTGATGAAAGATACAATCTGCTGATTAAAAAGCCTAGCAAAAATCCAAAAGACCTTGTTAGTGAAACTTTAGAGAGTGATTGACTGATTGATAGGTAGATATAGATAGGTAAGTAGAGAAATAGAAGAGATTTTTAAATAAGCCCAAGGGTGAGAAGAATCCAAAATACCTTCAAAGGAACGCTGCTGATTTCTCAACAGCAATAATGGAAGCCAGAGATAGTTCAATGATATCTTTCACATGATTAAAGAAAATAACTACCAGCCTAGAATTTTATGTCCAGTGAAAATATTTCAAGAATGAGGACAAAAATAAAGATGTTTCCAGGCAGCTAAGTTTGTTACCAACAGACCTTCACTAAAAGAAATTCTAAGACTGGGTGGCTCAGTCGGTTAAACAGCTGCTTTCGGCTCGGTCATGATCTCAAGGTCCTGGGATTGGGCCCTGTATCAGACTCCCTGCTAAGGGAGTCTGCTTTTCCCTCTCCCCCTGCTTGTGCTCTCTCCATGCACTCTCTCAAATAAATAAACAAAATCTTTTTTTTTTTTGTAAGCTTTTTAAAAAGCTTAAAACATGTAATTTAGGCAGAAGGAAAATATCCATTAGAAGGTCAGAAATTCAAAAAATAGATTACACAATATCAAATAGGTGGATATATTTAAGCATAAATCAACAATATAAGAGTAATATCTCATGATGGGCTGAAATAAAAGGTAGAATTAAAATATATGAAAATAATAATATATAAGTTGGGAGTGAGAATGAGTACACTAAGGTATTCCTAAGTTCCTTATATTATTGAGAAGAAGGATACAAATATTGATTGATTGCTCTTTAGACATTGATTAGTTAAGGAAGCATTTTGGAATTTTTAGGGTAACTACTAAAAGGATAGAAACATGTTTAACTTCCAATCTAGAAGAGTGAATGGAGGAAAGATTTTTAGAAATAATATTTCAGTAAAAGGAGAGAAAAAAAGTGGTTGGAACAAGTAGAAAAGTTATAATAGACTGAAACTCTAGTAATTCTAAATGGGCTAAATGCTGCAGTTAAAAACAAAGATTATTAATCTGGATTTAAACAAAATCCAAGCATACACATCTAAAAATAGATATCTAAGAGATTGAAATTCAGACACTGAAAAAAGATTTGCCATGAAAACGTTAACAAAATAAAACCAGTTTGCCATATTAATATTGACTATAATAGGTTTTAAGGCTGAATGCATTACTAGATATAAAAGCTGATCATTTCATCATGATAGAAGGTTCATGAGAAGGATAAACTTTTGAATTTGCATCCACCTAATAACATATTCTCAAAATATATAAAAGTAGCTTTGAAAGAACCGCAAAAAGAAGTAGATAATCCATGTCATAGTGACCAATTATAGCACCTATCATAGTGAACAATTATAGCACCCCTCTGTGGGATAAGCAGACTCAAAAATCAGTAAGATTTAAAGACTCAGTTAACAATTTTGACCTCAAAAAATACTACACTATGCACCTAAATTCATTTCTTTAGGTTCTAAAGTAGGTTTCCAGTAAATTTCAGAGGGTTGAAATTATGTTTTCTGCCCATAGTGCAGTCTAAAATCAGTAACAAAACAATAACTTGAAAAACTCATGTATTTGAAAATTACCACATGCACTTTCAAGTAACATATAGGTCAAAGAAGAAATTATAAACAGAAAGCAAACTATAAATCAAGTGAAATATTTTAGTTTTACTACTTGACATGTTGATGAGGAGGATATTTACAGTCAATTTGAACTCCTATAATCATTTCTGTGAAAGTTTTATGTTTACTTAAACTTCTTGCTTGGCACTGCTTTTTAATATAAGTCCCAACTTGAAGGGCTTGAAAAACAAGCTTGACATGTTTGGACTTGGAGAAGAGTCTCAGAAACAATCAGAAGCACAGTTGAGTTAATGGAGCAACTAGATATTATAAAATGGCTTAATATTCCTTTTATGGTCTGTTTCCATGGCATTTAAGCAAGAGGTTAGGACATACTTTTAATGTAACAGGTATTCTTTAACTGGCTTATGTACAGAAGGCCAAACTACTGTGGGACATGTAAACTCTTTAATACCTGGATTATGAGTTGTAATCTAAGGATTAATATATGCATTATATATTGGCTCTATTAGTGCCATTATCATAAGGGTGTGTGAGCATTTTCTTTGCAAACCTGCATGTAGTTATATCATTTTATTAGGTCTTAAGTTTATATCCTGGGAATTTTTTTGACCTTTAAAAAAAAAACTTATAATAGTGTTCAACTCAGTGCTGCAGAAAGATGACAAAATTAGAGAAATCTTTCTAATAATGATCTTATTGAGATGCAAAGCCAATAGTTGAAAATACATTGTAAATAAATTAACTATTCTTTGGGATTGTAAACTTGCAAAATTCTTGATGCTTTGGTAGATAAGTTTGTAGTGTTACTTTGTACTAGAAGTTTGAGATCATTCTCATACCCAGAATGCCTTGTGAAGCACAGGAGGTAATTGTTTATCTGCACTATATCATAATTTCTAATTCAAGATGTAATAATTTGGATAAAAATCCTGAAAACTATTTCTGCATCATCTACCACCAGATGCTATTGGAGTGGAAACTCTTTAATATTTATGTATTTAATGCTTACCTGTATCTTAGCTGCCTTTGGAAGACTTAGGTTTTAACACAGCTGGGCTTTTTTCTTTTTTTTCTTTCTTCCTCTCTTTTTTTGCAAAGACCATTCACACTTCTTATAGTAAAACTTCATAAGTAACCAAAACAGAAAAGGTTCATCTAATTGAATGATTAGTATTAAGTAACAGATTTCATTTTTTACTTTAATAGAAAAATTGTTTATTTTTTCATGTACTCAGAATAACTTGAATTATTAAGTATAGTCTTCATTTGACCTGATTTTCATGAGTTAAAATTGCTAGTAATGTGTACTTAAGATTTACACACAATGTAAAGAAGCTTGTTCTTTCTTTTTTTTTTTTTAAGATTTTATTTATTTATTCATGAGAGAGACAGAGAGAGGGAGAGAGGCAGAGACACAGGCAGAGGGAGAAGCAGGCTCCATGCAGGGAGCCCTATGTGGGACTCGATCCTGGGTCTCCAGGATCAGGCCTTGGGCTGAAGGTGGCGCTAAACCGCTGAGCCACCCAGGCTGCCCAGAAGCTTGTTCTATTACATATTGTTCCCTTATATATATATATATTTCTTTAGAACTTGTTAATATCTTTGTTACTAAACAAAACTGTACCTTGTACAGCAGATGTTATTTCAACTTATACTATTCTTACAAATTTAGAATTGACTAAAAACACTTTTGATATAGAAATTATTTTACTTCTTTGCTTCCCCCCCCAAAAAAAGTATTTTCCTATAGAGCACGCCTAACATTTTTGGAAAGAAAATTATTCAAAATATTTACTTAGTACAAATGAACACACCATGTCCAAAATATAACCAATTCTGTATTAATAATATTTGAATGATAAGGCTTTAGAGTAGAAGTAACCAAAGATGTTACAAGTAGGTTTCTTCATTTTGAAAATACTAACTCAGACACAGTCACCTAAGTGGTACAATCAGTTGGGTGTGTGACTCTTGATTTTGGCTGGGATTATGGTTTTGGGGTCATGGGATCCAGCTCCACATTGAGCTCCACACTTGGCTTGGAGTCTGCTTGGGTTCTCTCTCCCTTTCCTTTTGCCACTTGTGCTTTCTTTCTCTCTCCTCTTTTTTTCTCTTTCTCAAATAAAGAAATCTTTAAAAAGAAAATTTTAACTCAGATACATATGTACTTTATAATTTTCAGGGTAGCAATCGTAACCTTGATAAACATTGGCAATAAAAAGACGTTTATGGATCGCTATAATCAAAAACACAAGAAACAACTGTTGGTGAGGATGTGGAGAAAAAGGAGCCCTCTTGTGTGGTTGCTGGGAATGCAAACTGATGCAACTACTGTGGAAAACAGTATGGAGTGTTCTCCAAAAGTTAAAAATAGAACTACCCTATGATCTAGTAATCCCACTACTGAGTATTTACCCCTAAATTCCAAATCTCTAGTCAGAAGGATACATGCATCCCTGTATTTATAGCAGCATTATTTACAATAGCTAAATTATGGAAGCAGTCCAAGTGTCCATTGATAGATGAATGAATAAAGAAGAGGTGACACACACACATGCACACTGGAATACTATCCAGCCATAAAATGAATGAAATCTTGAGGTGCCTGGGTAGCTCAGTCAATTAAGCATCCCACTCTTGATTTTGGCTCAGGTCATGATCTCAGGGTTGTGAGACTGAGCCCTGTCTTGGCCACTGTGCTGGGTGTGGAGCCTGCTTAAGATTATCCCTCTCTCTCTTTGCTCCTCCCTGCCTCCCTAAAAAAATAAACAAAAACAAAAGAAAAAAAAATGGATGAAATCTTGCCATTTACAATGACATAGATGGAACTAGAGAGTATAATGCTAAGTGAAATAAGTTGGAGAAAGACATGTACCGTACGATTTCACTCATATGTGAAATTTAAGAGACAAAACAAATGAGTAAAAACGGAGAAAGAAGGAGATACTAACCAAGAAACAGACTTTTAACCATAGTGAACAAACCGATGATTACCAGAGGGAAGGTGGGTGGAGGGAATGGGTGAAATAGGAGAAGAGGATTAAGGAGTACACTTGCTGTGGTGAGCAATGGGTGATGTTGGAGTTGTTAAATCACTATATTGTACGCCTGAAACTAATGTAACATTGTATGTTAACTGCACTCGAATTAAAATTTAAAAACTATGACATTCATGGAAATTTCTAAAAGGTATTTTTCGATAGAAGGATGATCGTTATATGACTTTGAAGTCAAACTTCTTTTTACTCTAAAGGAGGCATCAAAAGTAGTCTTAGCCTAATTCATAGCTTTCTGACACCTTAAAAAGGAGAAGCTAATTGAACAGCAAATAGTTTGCCAAATGCTTTTTTAAAAATTGAGTATATATAGTATGCAGTTTAAAATAAAATTTACGGGGATCCCTGGGTGGCGCAGCGGTTTGGCGCCTGCCTTTGGCCCAGGGTGCGATCCTGGAGACCCGGGATCGAATCCCACATCAGGCTCCCGGTGCATGGAGCCTACTTCTCCCTCTGCCTGTGTCTCTGCCCCTCTCTCTCTCTCTCTGTATGACTATCATAAATAAATAAAAATTAAAAAAATAAAATAAAATAAAATAAAATAAAATTTACTTTGAGTACTATGATAAAATTTTCTTTGTTATATAAAACATTAGTAACTTAAGTATTTTCATTATAGGAAATACTTTCATGTGTGTACATTTGTATACTATTTTTAAAGGGTATAAAATGCTAAAGGGCTATAAAATAGAATCTGAAAACGTCTCAAGAGTTAACCCCTTTTTAAAATAAAAATTTGTTTATTTGAGAGAGAGAGAAGGCACAAGCAGGAGGAGCTGCAGGCAATAGGAACGGGAGAATCAAGCTCTCCCCACTGAGCAGAGAGCTGGATGTAGAGCTCGATTCCAAGATCCAGGGATCGTGACCTGAAACAAAGGCAGATGCTTAACTGACTGAGCCACCCAGGCACTGCAAGAGTTAACCTCTTGACACAATTAGAGACACTAGACATTTGGAATAGTATAGGAGGCAGTTCAGCAGTATTGGCTGCTCTTAACATGATCTGAATATGAATTAAAAATAAATCATTTCTCCTACTAAAATGAGATACTTACCTTAAAATTTACCAAGACAAGAGGTAGTGTATTTCCTGTAAATATTTGGTAATGGTAATAGTTATTGATTTTCCTCAAGTGAGAAATAAACCAATTCAAACTGGATGAAACAGGAAAAAATGGAAAATTCTATTTCTTTTTTTAAGAAAGAAGTGTTCTAAGGGAATGGCTTTCAAAGTTTATGATAGGGCAGTTGGGGGAGAAGGCAGTGTCCAACTAAATAAGACATCTCTGAAGACATCTGGGGACATACCTGTCCTCGTGTGCTTTTTTATACATGCGTTATGTAGCCCTCACTCTGTGCAAGGTTTTCTATTGTGAACTATGAGGAAAAACATGACTAAGCAAAAGTCGTCTTCTACAACTTCACAACTTGCCAAATATGGCAGGCATATAAATGAAAAGTGTGATACAGTATACTTAGGGCTATAATAGAGATAGGCTAGAGTACTATAGGAGCATTAATGAGAGTATTATGTGTACTTCACTATCTCTTCTCCAAACATTGTTTAGAGGTTAGGAGCTGGAAAAATTGTGTGTGCGCATGTGCACACGCGCTTGTGTGTATGTGTGTGTTTAGTGAAGTGGTGAATTGGTTGGCAGACATCGCAGCTGATCTGAGTGATTAAAGGATAATTGGAGTTCACTAACTGAGGAAAGAAAGGAGAAAGGCATTTCAAAAGAAACAGATGGGCAAAAGCATTGAAGTATAAAAGCCTAGTTCAAGAGACCCTGAGCACTACCACTGTGATTGTAAGTGAAATAGGTGAGTAAAGTATCTGGACCTAAAAATGAGATTAGAGGGCACCTGGGTGGTTCAGTAGGTTGAGCAGCTAACTTGGTTTCACCTCAGGTCATGATGTCATGGTTGCATTCAGTGTGGAATCTGCTTCAGATTCTCTCTCCTCCCCTTCTCTCTTGTGCTCTCTTTCTCTCTCTCAAATATAAATAAGTTTTAAAAAAGATGGGATCAGGTTGTGAATATTTTGGGGTATGATTGGTAGAAATGTGGACTTTATAGTATAGACATTAGGATATTAGTAGCAATCCCTTGGAATCAGGTACTCTGAAGTCAAGCTTTTATTTACTCTGAAAAAAATATCAAAAGTAGTCTTAAAGGGTGCCTGGCTAGCTCAGTCGGTAGAGCATGCAATTCTTGATCTCAGGATTGTAAATTCGAGCCCCTTTTTGGGAGTAGAGATTACTTAAAAGGAAAATCTTTCTTCCATGAACAAATAAATAAAATCTTAAAAAAATTATTGATTACTGACCTGTATACTTAAAAATGGTTAAGCTTGGGGGGTGCCTGGGTGGCTCAGTCAGTTAAGCATCTGCCTTCAGCTCAAGTCATGATCTCAAGATCCTGGATTGAGCCTTGCGTTGGGATCCCTACCCAGCAGAGAGTCTGCTTCTTTCTCTGCCCCTCTCCCTGTTTGTGTTCTCTCTCAAATAAATAAATAAAATCTTTAAAAAAAAAGGTTAACTTGGTAAATTTAATAATATTTTTTATAATTATAAAGTATATTTATGTTAAATATATTTATTAAATATCCACAGTGTGCCAGGCATTATGTTAGATGGTGTATGTATTAACAGATGTGGTTTCTGCCTTCCAGAAGTACTATAAGGTGAACCCAGAAGTATATACATAAAACTCATGGTAAACACTTTGGAGAAAAAGAACCACAGTACTTACTATAAAAGAGAATGACAGTAGACCTATTAAAAAATAGTAAGAAAGTAACAATGGGAACAGTAGGAAGGAATTTTAGATAGCATGTACGAAGGCCCTGAAGCAAGAAATAACTTATGTTTAAAGAACCAAAAACAAGGGCAGCCCCAGTGGCTCAGCGGTTTAGTGCAACCTTCGGCCCAGGGCATGACCCTGGAGACCCGGGATCGAGTCCCATGTCAGGCGGGGTCCCTGCATGGAGCCTGCTTCTCCCTCTGCCTGTGCCTCTGCCTCTCTCTCTCTCTCTCTCTCTCTCTCTCTCTCTCTCTGTCTCTCTCTGTGTGTGTGTGTCTTTCATGATTAAATAAATAAAATCTTAAAAAAAAAAAAAGAAGAAGAACCAAAACAAGGTCCATGTAACTGGAATATAGTGAATATGGAGAAAGTGATGTTATACAAGTTTGAAGAGGTAGGTACTGCTCAGGTTGTGAAGGATCTCATTGAGCATGGTAATGATTTTCGCATTCAATCCGTGTGTGATAGAAGGCCATTAAAGTTAGATGTATGCATGTATGTGTATGTTAAGAGAAGGGAGACATGATTTATAACTTCACATTCTGCCTTACTTACTGCTTTAATGAACTGTCCCTACTTTTATCCAAAGACCACGTCCATCACCATATGTATTAGACCCATCCCCCGGTCTACTCAAGGGCTCTGTTCCTGATTTTACCCCTCTCCTTATTGCATCAGCATCTTACTCTGTACCTAATTGCCTCATTTAGCTAAGAAATATTCTACAACATAGCCCATCTTAAAAAGAAACAAAACTTTCTAGATACCACATGTCTTTTCAACTACTTTCCCATTTCTCTACCTTTTACTGAAAAAGTTGCCTATATTCATCCTTAGTTTTATTCAGTCTACTTCAAACAGGCTTTTCTTTCTACTTCTGTTCTTTGAAACTTCCCCAGTTAAGGTCACCTCCATCTTGCCAAATCCAGGGGCCAATTTTAGTCCTTATCTTATTAATCCCTTGAGCAGCATTTTATGTAGCGGACTACTTTTTAAAAAAATGTTTCCTTTTAAAAAAATGTTAATAGAATTGTTTTAGCCAGATAATATATTAACGTGGTTCAAAAATCAAAATAATATAAATTGGAAAATTTATATTGGGGATTCTTGGTACCACCCCTGGCCCAGTTTACCATATTATACCCCTTCCACTCCAGCTTTCTAAAGATGACAACTTCTGTTAGTTTTTTTGTATACTTTCCCAGGGGCTTTTACACAGATAAAAGCAAAGCTAAATATTTATTTTTATTCTTCCTTTTCTTGCCCCAAAGGTAACATCCTGTAAACACTCTGCTGCCCCTTAATTTTCTCTTTTCATTTAGCAGTATATCCTGGAAATCTCATTTTCCTAGATGGAGAACTTCCTCATTCTCTTTTGTATTTCTGTTCCAGTATATGAATGTACAGTTAGCCAGTTACCCATCCATGGTGTTGTCTCTAGTCGTTTGTCATAGTCAGTGCTGCAACAAATGACTGCAGATTACTTTATATATGTTAGGTAAATTTTCTGAAGCAAGTCAAAAGGTAAAGGCATTTCTAATTTTGAAAGGCTTTCCAAAGGGAATATACTGTTTTGCAATCAAATCTAATCCTGCAATTTAAAATACTATCTATATAGTGATATATCCCAAATGTATCTCTAACTCTTAACTTTTCCCTGACTTGTTGACTGTTCAGCAGCTGTCCTTGTGCAAAATTGAACTCTTCATTTTCCTCCCAAACTTACTATTCCTCCCATTTTCCCCATCTGTCAATAAATAACACTGACATTAATCCATTTGCTTAGGCAGAAAACCTAGGAGCCCATCTTTTCTACTTCTTTTCCTACACACTAACTATTGAATAGAACTTTATGTGGTGGAAATGTTATATATCTACACTAATGTTGTAACTACTAGCCACATGTACACTTAAATGCAGCTAGTGACTAAAGAACTAATTTTTAAATTTTACTTAATTTAAAATAATTTAAATACCCTATGTGACTAGTGGTTACTATATTAAACAATGCAGACTTTTTGCTCCATCAGTATGTCCTAGAGGTTCTGCTCTTCAAAATGTATTCTACATCTGATTCCTTCTCACCATCTTCCCAACTCCACTGCGGCATAATCCTCTATCAGTTCTTTCCTGGACTACTTCAGTGGCCTCCCAGCTTACCTTCCTGCTTCTACTTATATACTCTATCCAAAGTCTGTTTTCTACACGTAGAAATCTTTAAAAAAATATATTTATTTATGTATTAGAAAGAGAGAGGGAGAGCATGAGTGGAGGGAAGGGTAGAGGGAGAGGGAGAGAATCTCAAACAGACTCCCCACTGAGTATGAAGCCTGGTGCAGGGCTTGATCCCATGACCCTGAGATCATGACCTGAGCCGAAACCAAGAACTGGATACTCAACCAACTGAGCCACTCAGGCACTCACAGGATAAATCTTATAAAAATTGTTATTTCATATTTAATTTATGCAAAAAAATGTATGAAATACGTAGGTAAGTTATGGGTCCTAACAACAAAGTAAGTACTATCCAATGTTAAGAACTAAAACATTGCCAATAATGTCAAATCTACTGGTAATACTTCTGCCCTATCCTTCTGCCTATAATCTAATTCCCCCTTCCAAATACACAACTGCTAACCATTCTTTTATACATATGAACCCCTAAACATTGTTTATTTCAAGCCTAACAAAAAATGGCATTGTACTGTACACCTAAACGTATGCTGTTTGATTTTTCCTTGTTTTCAATTTTTGTACAAATGAATTATCCTTGTAATAGACTTCTCTATATTTACTCAGTATTATATTTCTAAGATTTATACATCACTGTGTACAGCTGTAGCTTATTCATTTTCACTGCTATATAATACATTCTGTGGAGCTTACTGTGATTTATCCATTCTCCTGATGATGGAGATAAGAATTCCCCCAAAATTTCATCAATTAAGAATGATATTGCTGTGAATATTCTTTGTATCTGTTTTTATACATGCATAAGGGTTTTCTTGGGGTAACAGTACTCCATGTTAACTGGGAAACTTAAAAAAAAATCAGTGCTTGCACCCTATATCACACCAGTAAATTAGAATCTTTAGAAGTAGAGTTGGACATTAGTGTTTTGTTTTAATTGTCCAGATGATTTTAAAAGTTAGGGGGACTAAAAATCAGTGTGTTAAAAATATTCCTAGGAATGGGGTTTCTTTGTTGTAGGGAATTATGTCAATTCATAAAACTATTTATTTATTTACTGTAAAAGATAACATACACACAGATATACTCAAAACAAAAACATTTTTGGTCCTTGGAAAAGCCATCTTTCACAAGAGCTCAGTGTTCCTCGGGTTTATCTTTATATGAAATTTTTTTTTGTGCCCAGCAATTCAATAAAAATTTATATTTTATGCAGGATCTGGTTATTTTGCAGTGTAAAATTCTCCTGAGTATTTTTTGGAACTGGAAGTCTCGCTAGGATATTCATTTAAAATCATTAATCAGATTATGACTGATAATCATAATGCATAATCTGCCTTGTTCAAAACCCACCACTGGCCTCCCATTCTATAATAAAATTACCATGGCCTATAAGGCCCAATCTCATCTGATTTTTTTCTTTGTTTTCAACCTTCTTTCCTACCACTCAGGGCCTTTTTTACTCTGTTAGAGGCATCAGCATCTTACTCTGTACCTAATTGCATGCTGATCTTTTGGTCCTCAAGTATGGCCAGTTCTTTGAAGACTCAGGACCTTTACATTTGTTCTTCACTCCATCTGGAACATTATTTCCTCGATTTTCTCATGTCTCATTTCCTCATTTCATTCGAATCTCTTTTCAATGTCACCTCTTTTAAAGAGGCCTTCCCTCTATACTACTCTAGATAAACCACCCGTTTTCTTAATTACTGTCTTCTTACATATATACTTTATTAGTTTATCATTCCCCCCCCCACTCTCTATGTACTCCATGAGATCAGAGACTTCTTCATTTTTATGTCCTTAGAACCTAGCATTGGTGCTTAGCATGTAGTAGGTGCTCAATAAATATTTTTTGGGTAAGTGGTTGAATGGAAGTGAGGAAGGAAGGAAGTTAAGTAGAAAGGAAGGAAAGCAATCGTGGTCTGCCTTTAGTAGAGGAAGAAAGTATAGAAAAATAAGTTTGTATTTAAGAAAATGTATTCAGTTTTAGATAGTTTTAGCTCCTCCTTTTATCCTTTCTTTTCCCCTTTTTCCATCTGAAACATGCACGTACACATAGATGTCAGGATTAACAATGAAACTAGTCTTGCCTTTTCAAGGGATTAGCAAAGTGGTAGATTTTGTGAAATATGGCAAGTTAAAATTAAAAGCTATGTAAGAAACAAAAATACGAACTCTAAGAAAATGTCCCTTCAACCTCCTTCAAGGATGTCTGAACTCAGAGTGATTAGGAAGTGCTGGCCTATTGAGGCTTTCAGGGGAAAACTCATTAATTGTGAACTTTACACAAAAGATACTTCAAACATGACCTCAGAATTAACAGACAAGAAGGCCATGGAGGACTGAGCCTTGGGGCTGGGACCAAGGACATCTTTAGACAAGGGTTGTTGTCAAGTCCCATGTGGAGAAAATAAAGCTGGCTCCAATAGTCTGTTAAGACACATAATATATTAAAGGAGGAAAATGGGCAATACATAAACATTTTATAATTTTCTAGTGTCTCCTTTCTGCCTGTTCCTTTATTGAGAGTAAGAAACTTTTCTGTCCAGATTAAGTATATGGTCTTTCACTCAAGCAGCACACAACCTTGCTACAATTTTTGGGTGTAGATTTGTAGACTATGTCTCAATCAGGTGACAGTAGGTAACATCCATCAGGCTTGGAGAAAGGACATCGGCCACTTTCTCTGTCACAAATATTTTGCATTTATTCATACTGGAGTTCCATGCTGTAACCATCTGGAAGAATCTTGAAGATAATGGTGGTCCCCACCTGTTAGGATTATAAAAGTTCTTAAGAAAATTGTGGGATGAAGAAGTCTAAGACTCTTTGGCATACAGCATTTTACTTTGTTTTATTTTAGTCTATTTCCATATGAACTAAGCTTACAGCAAAGAAATATACCTATTGGGAAGTTGACAGAAGTTCTCTCTGCATGATAATAATTCCTTACATTTATAAAATGCCTTATAGTCTCCAGAACATTTAAATCTGCATAATTTATTTTATTCTCTGTAGAAAACCATGAAGTATGTAGGGTGGGTGCTTTTGTTCCCATTTTAAAAATAAGGAAACCGAGGCAAAGCTCAGGCCATTCGTTATATCACATACTTTCTAGTATAAGTCTGCCACATCTCAGGCAAATACAACTTTGTAAACAAATTTATTGAGTACTTACTAAAAGGAGTCTTTTATTTATAAAAATAGAATTTGGAAAACCTCCTTTAAATACTAAACTTTGCTAGTTCATTTAAGTGCATTAACTACTGGACTAAAAAGCTTGGGGAACAGAGAAATGGTAGTCTGATAAGTCACTACCAGGGCTCTGGAGTGGTTCAGCCAGTTAAGTGTCTGACTCTTGATTTGGCTCAGGTCATGATCTCAGGGTGGTGAGATCAACCCCGTCTTGATATTTGCACTCAGTGTGGAGTCTGCTTGAGTTTCTTTTTCCCTCTACTCCTCCCTGCCTCATGCTCTCTTTCTCCAAAATGAATATATAAATCTTTAAAGGAAAAGAAAAAAGCAGTCACTACCAATATCAGATAAATAGAAAGTGAAGGCTAAGTATTTAGCTTAAAGTTGCATTGTTGAGAATATATAATTCAATGAACAAAACTAAGTTATATACAGATTTTTGAAAATGGTACTATCTTAAAAATGGTGACATTTTTGTATTTTATTTTTATACCTTATGAATTTTAGAGTTTTGTCTATCAGAATTTGAGAAGCTATAGTAAAATGTATTTTATGAGCTTGATGACAAATGATACTAAATTTATATTTATACTCATACATTTTGCTGTCAGTGCAAAACTGTGCATTAAGGGATCCCTGGGTGGCACAGCGGTTTAGAACCTGCTTTTGGCCCAGGGCGCGATCCTGGAGACCCGGGATCAAGTCCCACGTCGGGCTCCCGGTGCATGGAGCCTGCTTCTCCCTCTCCCTGTGTCTCTGTCTCTGTCTCTGTCTCTCTCTCTCTGTGTGACTATCATAAAAAAAAAAAAAATCTCGGGGACACCTGAGTGGCTCAGCAGTTTAGTGCCTGCCTTCAGCCCAGGGTGTGATCCTGGAGTCCTGGCACTGCTTCTCCCTCTCCCTAGGTCTCTGCCTCTCTGTCTCTCTCTCTCTGTGTGTGTGTGTGTGTGTGTGTGTGTGTGTGTGTGTGTTTCTCATGAATAAATAAATAAAATCTTATAAATAAATAAATAAATCTCTTCCTGAAAAATTTATCTTTTGTATTAGATTATTTTCTATTATGAAACAGTGACAAGGTATCATTAACAGCTGTTTAAATTTATAAGTAGGTAAGCAATTTTTAAAAATCTTATATTCAGTTTTGCTTTATACTAAAAATTTCATTTAGGGCAACAGCATAGGATATTATCGACAAGATTTCTTTTCCTTATTAAGCCATAATAATAACAGTGGCCTTTTCCTTGATTGCTTGAAACTAATTGAGCTTGGTTATTCTTAACTTGGCAGGCATCTTTTTTAACTTGGACATAAGCATGTGTGAGTAAGTGTTCCCATATTTTAGTCATGATGAATTATGAGCATATTAAAAAATAATTATCTTCACCTCATAAATCTTTTAGTCAAGTTTATTTTAGTGCTTACTTTAATCTTCCTGTTAATGTCTCCTAGTTTTGGTCAGATATATATAGGTGGCAGTAAATTATAGATTTGAGCTGTATTTATAAGAAGGCCAGTGGTATGTCTTATAGCTGTAGTTCATAATCAGTGTCTATTATGAGTTTTGAGGCATTAATGAAACCTATCTGTTTTGCTGCTTACTGGAATTGGGAACTTATTTTTTAAGCTGAATACAATAATTTAGTTTCATTGGCAGATTTTGAAAAGTAAAGAATTAGAGATGCCATTCTATGGAGGGGGAAAAAGTGGCATTTGCCAAACAGTAATGGTGATAATAGGGTTAGAGTAGATCCTCTGAGTTAATTCATGCTGATGAAGGTAGGCACAATTAGTAAGTAATATGAACATTCAGTTGGTTTAGGAAAAAAGAAACAGCAGCATACTACCTAAAATCAGGATCATTATTATAATTGTTATAATGTTTAGTAAATATGGTAATAATGAATATAACACATTTTGAGATTTTTAGGCTTCAAGATTGGAGGCCTACATGATATATATTAGGTACTTATGAGCACATTAGTTACATGTTCCACAAGGCATTTTCTCAGCTATGTTCAACAGTGTGCTTTGCCATCACTTCTCCATTTGTTGAATTCAGGTTGACCTTTGCATGAATAAAGTCAAATAGGATTAAGGCAGGAATTTTCAACAATAGAAAAGAGCAACAGATGCAGCTGACTTTGAACGTGGGAGGATTGTTGATGCACTGTTGCTAAAGGGAGTATCTACAGTAGGGGGAAAGGAAAAGTAAAAAATAAGTTTATAAAATATTAAAATTGTAGAAGAGGAGCAAAATAGTCCAGAATACCTCTCCTAGGTCTTTTGTAGTCAGGATAAAATTATCTTGTAATTTAAAGATCCTTAAATTGTATAACTTTTTTCCTTTTGTATTGCAAAGATATGGTTTGAAAATACATATATATGTATTTGTATATATGAAAATACATATATTATTTATATACACACACACATGTGCTTTTGAAAATACAGATGGAAAATGTATGTGATTAGGAAAACTCAGGTATGTGGTATTTGTAAAGGATGTTCTATTACCTTATTTATTCTGTTTTGTGCTATAAAACTATGAATGTTGCACACAAAGTATTCTGTTAGATTTAAACATACAGTAACAAAAGATAAGGCTCCAAAATAATTCTGTCTATAGTGAGACCATACCTAATTTCTGACTGGTATATGTAAACATTTTAAAATAGTCATTGCTTGTAAATCACTTTATTTCATCTTATTTTGCTTTGTTTCATATAATAACAGAGTTGGTTTACATTTAAAAGAATGTGAGTTTGTCCTATAGATACTCTTTTCAGATTATTTAATTTTGAACAGTATCTAATCCTTGGTGTCTAATACTAAATGTACAGTCTCCAAGAACTGACTGTTTTGGCATCAGTGTTTTCTGGTTCCTGATAATATAAGTCCCTAAGTGAGCTACTGTAGTATATGATAATGAAAGATCTGTAAGCTGTAAAAAAAAGAAATAAAATGAATAAAGAAGCATTTAAAACAAAGATAATTTTATGCAACTATTAATAACTGGATGTTCTTTAGAAAGTGTAGTGGGTAAGTTTATGAGGAAAAATAAGCAATAAAATGGTTTTATCTGTTTGGTTTATTAAAATTATATAATAAGCCTTAAAGGAACAATGTATGTAAAATACTTAAACTGCTAAAACTTAATGTAGCATTATTAGAATAAATTTCTATCAGCATGAATCTATGTAATAAACTCATATTGCCTTTAGTTCTAGTTTTAAAATATGTGAATGAATATAAGAAGATAGTAATAGAAGTATTAATAAGTGATTTAAATAAGTGATTAAAAATTAGGGGTAAGAAAGAAAAATTTAAACATGTTGAGTCAACAGGTCCACTTTCTCAAAAGAGAAAAATTTATCCATAGTTTCTTCATCTAATACAGGGTTTTCAAATAGGTTCCCATTCCCAATCTGTGACGTAACAGTGATCATTTAAAATTTGATAATATATATCTACCACCAAATCTAAAAAGTAATCATTTAACTTTCTGATTAATTTTTGTTTTCTTTTTCCTATTTAGACTTAAAACAGTGTAAGAGGTAATAATACATATCAGTAATGAAAAAGCCATAAAATAGAATAGAGAGGGTAAATTGCCGTAAGGACCTGTGATATATAGAATGTGGTATGGAATTTGTGAGAAAGGAAAGAAGAAGAAAGGTTTCATGGAGGAAATGGCATTTGAACTTATATCCTACTGGTTTGGTAGAATTGAAACATAGAGATGGTAGATCTTGAGGGGCCCAGTCTTCAAAGACCATATTTCCCAAGGAACATGGGAATCTGTTAAAGAGTTTTAAGCAGGGAAGTGATATGATCAGATATATCTTTGAAAAGATCACTCTCATTTTTGTGAAGGTGATTGGACAGGGCAGGGGCAGAAGTACAAGGGAATAGAAACAGAAAAAGAAGTCTGGACAAAACATGATTGGTTGAGACCAGAGTGGTGATAGTACAGATAGAAGTAGATAAGTACAAGATATTTTAAATTCATAAGATCTTGCTTTTGGTGTTATATATAAGAAATCTTTGTCTAAATCAAGATTTCAAAAGTTTCTTCCTATGTTTTCATGAGAAGTTTTATAGTTTATATGGTGCAGGGTATGAATCAGAGATTTTTTATGTCTTTATTTTCTTGGTTGTTGCTTTTTCTTTTTTAGCATCTGGATATCCATTCATCCCAGCACCACTTGTTGCAAAGATTACCCTTTCTTCTCCTTACTGTCTTTACACTTTTGTTGAAAAGTAATTAACTGTATATGTGTAGGTCAGTTTCCAGACTGTCGTATTCCAATTATCTATTTGTCCGCCTTTATGCAATACCATCCTGTTTTGATTAGTGTTGCTTTATTTAAGTTACAAATTGTAAGTCTTCAACTTTGTTCTGTTTCAAAATTGCCTTGACTGTTCAACCCTTTACATCTTCATATATGCATATTTTATAATCAGCTTGTCAATTTCTGATTGGTATTATGCTGAATCTATAGTTCAGTTTGGGGAGAATTAACAACTTATCAATACTGTTCAAATTCATGAACACAGCATATCTCTCCATTTATTTAGGTCTTCTTTAATTTCTCCTAGCAATGTTTTCCAGTTTTCAGTGTCCAAGTATTCCACATTTTTTAGTCCAGTTTATGCCCAAGTGCTTCTAATTTTTAAAGCTGTTGCAAAATAATAAATAAAATCTTAAAAAAAAAAAAAAGGGCAGCCCCAGTGGCACAGCAGTTTAGTGCCGCCTGCAGCCCGGGGTGTGATCCTGGAGACCCAGGATCGAGTCCCACATCGGGCTACCTGCATGAGCCTGCTTCTCTCTCTGCCTGTGTCTCTGCCCCTCTCTCTCTCTCTCTCTCTCTCTCTTACTCTCTATGAATAAATAAATAAAATCTTTAAAAATAAAAAATTTAAAAACTGTTGCAAATGGTAATTTTTTAAGTTAAACTTTTTACTTTGAGTCAATTATAGACTTATCTGCAGTTTCAAGAAATAGTATAGCAAATCTCATATACACTTTATTCAGTTTCCTCCAATAGTAATATCCTACAAAACTGTAGTACAGTATCACAACCAGGGTATTGACATTGACACAGTCAAAATTCAAAACATTTCTACCACCACAAGGATAACTAGAGTTTCCTTTTTATAGCTACCAGTAGACTGTAATAAGTTAAGCCTCTATAAAAAGTCCACAGCTAGCATACTTAGTGGTAAAAAACTAAAGTTTTTTTCTCTAAGATAAGGAGGAGGACAAAGATATCCACTCTTACCATGTTTATTCAGCATGGTCCTGCAAGTCCTAACCAGAGCAGTTAGGCAAGAAAGAGAAATAAAAGACCTCCTAATCAAAAAAGAAGAAGTAAACCTGATCTTGAACTTCTATCCCTTACAACTGTTAGAAATAAATTTCTGTTGTCCATAAGCCATACAGTCTATGGTACTTTGTTATAACAGCGTGAACAGAGTAAGATACATATATATTATAACTAGTATATTAGTCTACTATGGCTGCCATAACAAAATACTACAGACTGGGTGGCTAAAACAACAGAAATTTATTTTCTCACAGTTCTGAGGGCTAGAAAGCAAAGAGCAAGGTATTGTAGGTCTGGTTTCTTCTGAGGCCTCTCTCTTGGATTTGCAGAGATGGCTGCCTTCTTGTTGTGTCTTCATGAGCTTTTTCTGTTTGTATATTTATGGTGTCTCTTTGTGTATCTAAATTTTTTCTTTTTTTTTAAAAGATTTTATTTATTCATGTGAGACACACAGAGAGAGAGGCAGAGACATAGGCAAAGGGAGAAGCAGGCTTCATGCAGGAAGCCTGATATGGGACTCGATCCTGGATCCCAGAATCACACCCTGAGCTGAAGGCAGATGCTCAACCACTGAGCCACCCAGGCGTTCCTAAATTTCTTCTTATAAGGACACCAGTCATATTAGATTAGGGCTTAACCACATGACCTTGTTTAACCACATAAATCTCTTTAAACGTCCTCTACAATCACATTTTGAAGTCTGGTTGTTAGGGCTTCAACGTATGAATTTTAGGGGAACACAGTTGGGCCCCTAAAAAACTAATATCTAACTGCATCCATGGATTCTTCCTTTCACAAATAATTTCTCTATAGCATGTGATGCCATTTGATAGCATTTTATCCACAATAGAACTTCTTTCAAATTGGAAATCCATTTTCTCAAACCCTACTGCTGCTTTATCGACTAAGTTTTATAGTATCCTAAATCTGTCATTGTCATTTCAACAGTCCTTCACAGCATCTTCACCTGGAATAGATTCCATCTCAAGAAACCACTTCCTTTGCTCATCCATAAGATGCCACACCTCATCCATTCAAGCTTTATTATGAGATTGCAGCAATTCAGTCACATCTTTAGCTTCACTTCTAGTTCTCTTGATGTTTCCAAACACAACTGCAGTTATTTCCTCCACTGAAATCTTCAGCTTCTGAAAAAGTCAACCTTGGGGGGTTATGTTGATAAAATCCTGTTTATGTTGATACTTTGATCTCTTCCCATGAGTCAGGAATATTAATGACATCTAGAATGATGAATGCTTTCCAGAGGGTTTTCAGTTTGGTTTGCCCAAATTCATCAGAGGAATCAACATCTGTGACAGTTACAGCCTTACAAAATGTGTGTCTTAAATAATAAGAATGAAACCCGAAATGACTCAATCCATGAGTTGCAGAGAGGGTATTGTTTTAGGAGACATGAAATCAACATGAGTCTCATTTTGCATCTCCATCAGAGCTCTTGGGTGATTACGTACATTGTCAGTGAGCAGTAATATTTAGAAAGGAATCTTATTTGCTGAGCAGTTAAGTCTCAACAGTGGGCTTAATATATTTGAAAACCATGTTGTAAACAGGTTTCCATCTAGGCTTCCGTTTATAGAGTGGAGACAGAATAGATTTAATGAAATTCTTAAGGATCTTGGGATTTTCAGGATAGCAAATGAGCATTATTTCAGCCTAAAGTCACCAGCTGCTTTAGCCCCTAACATGAGAGTCAGCCTGTACTTTGAAGCTTTGAAGCCAGGCATTCTCTTCTCTTGCTATGAAAGTCCTAGATGGCACATTCTTCCAATAGAAGGCTGTTTCATCTATGTAGAAAATTTGTTGTCTGGTAGCCATTTTCATTTCTTTTTTTTAAGATTTTATTTATTCATGAGAGACACAGTGGGGGGTGGTACAGAGACACAGGCAGAGGGAGAAACAGGCTCCATGTAGGGAGCCTGACTCAGGACTCAATCCCAAGTCTCCAGGATCATGCCCTGGGCTGAAGGCAGATGCTAAACCGCTGAGCCACCCAGGGATCCCCTGTAGCCACCTTCATGAATGATCTTAGCTATATCTTTTGGATAACTTGCTGCAACTTCTATATCAGTACTTGCTGCTTCACCTTGCATTTTTATGTTATGGAGACAGCTTTCTTAAACTTCATGAACCAACTCTGCTAGCTTTAAACTTTTCTTCTGCAGTTTCCTTACCTCTCGGAGCCTTTCACAGAATTAAAGAATGTTAGGGTCTTCCTCTGAATTAGGCCTTGACTTAATATTGTGGCTGATTTGATCTTCTATTCAGACCACTAAAACTTTTTACACATCAGCAGTAAGTCTGTTTTTGCTTTGTTATCATTCCTTTTTAGCTGCAGTAGCACTTTTCATTTCCTTCAAGCTTGGCTGTTTGGCAAGAAGCCTAGCTTTCAACCTGTCTTGGCTTTCGACATGCCTTCCTCACTAGGCTTAATCATTTCTAGCTTTTGGTTTAAAGTGAGAGACATGCTTTCATTTGAACACTTAGAGGCCTTGATAGGGTTATTAGGTGGCCTAATTTCAATAGTCTTATGTCTCAGGGAATAGGGAGATCCACGGAGAGGGAGAGAGATGAAGAAACAGCTAGTCGGTGGAGCAGTCAGAATACACACATCTCTTGATTAGGTTTGTCATCTTCTGTGGGTGTGCTTTTTGGTACCCCAAAATAATTACAGTAGCAAAATCAAAGATCACAGATCACCATAACATAATAATGGAAAAGTTGGAAATATTGCAAGAATTACCAAAATATGACCCAAAGACACTAAAAATATGCAAATACTGTTGGAAAAAAGGCATCCGTTGATTTGCTCAGTGCTAGTTGCCACAGACCTTCAATTTGTAAAAATGCAATATCTGCAAAGTGTAGTAAAGCAAGGTACAATACAATGAGGTATGCCTATATATAGATAGAATTGTTTGCATTGCATTCATATGATTTTGGAATCAAGGTAATGCTGGGCTTCTAGAATAAGTTGAGAAATATTATTTTCTTTTCTATTTTCTGTAAGAGTTTGTGTAGAATTGAAATGATTTCTTCCTTAGATATTTGGGAGAATTAATCAATAAAGCCATGTGTATCTGTGGGGTTTTCTTTGGGGTAAAGTTTTTAGGTACAAGTTAAATTTCTTTAATAGATACAGAGCTATTCAAATAATCTGTTTCTTCTTGAGAGAGCTGTGGTAGCTTTTATCTGTCATGGAATTTGTCAATTGCATCTTGGTTGTCAAGTTTTTATTAGCATAAAGTTCAGAATTTTCTTTTCCTATCTTGTTAATATCTAGAGAAGCTGTAGCTATATTACCTCTCTAATTTCTTATACTGTTGATTTTTGTCTTCTCCTTTTTTTCCTCTCTGATGAATCTGGCTAAAGTTTTATCAATTTTATTGCTGTTTTCAAAGACCCAGCTCTTCATTTCATTGATTTTCCCTATTGGTTTTTTTTTTTTCTATTTCTTTGATTTTCCATTCTGATCTTTATTATTCCCTTTCTTGTTAGTTTCTTAAGGTGAAAACCTAAGTAATTGATTTGAAACTTTAATTCTTTTCTAATATAGGTCATAAGTGCTATATAAACCTGTAAGCATTGCTTTTTTTTTTTAGCTGCTGTATCCCACAATTTTTGACATGTTGTGTTTTTATTTTCATTCAGTTCAAATTCTTTTCTTTCTTTCTTTCTTTCTTTCTTTCTTTCTTTCTTTCTTTCTTTCTTCTTTCTTTCTTTTATCCATGGGCTATTTAGAAATTGTTATTTAAGTTCCAAATACTTGGGATTTTTCTAAATATCTTTCTTTGTTTGATGTCTAACTTAATTCTCTTGTGGTTAGAGAGCACACTTCATGTGATTTAATGCTTTCAAATTTATTGAAGCTTTTTTTATGACCCAGAATGTAATTGTCTTGGTAAGTATTCTGTATGTACTTGAAAAAAAAAAATGTGTATTTTTGCCTTGGCAGGAATTCATTCATTTTATTCACCTGACATCTCACTGATGTCTCAGATGCTTAGAGCAGTGTGGCACATAGTAGTATCTTAACAAATTTTTGTGAATACATACACATATATGTGCTAAAGTAAATATTTAACTCAAAATAGTTGAACCTAGTGCTATTTGTCCAGATCAGAGGAAATACCTAGTAAATTCTTGTGATCTGAATCTTTATAGGTCAAAGCCTGGTCAGAGTTTACTGGAAGACTTATTTAATACTAGAAACTGAGGAGAAATTCTAAGGTTTATACCATAGTAGATTTATTTCTCTGAGTACTAAAATAAAAATATGCTTGAGACCAGAAGATGGAAATGTAAACTGGTACGAATAAACTGTAGAGGAGAATCCATAGTTGCCTAGCTGGATCAGAATCACCTGGGGCCCACTTCTTACTACTAAATCAGAATTTTCAAGAGTGGGACCACAGAAAATCCATTTTAACTGTATGCCACCTGACTCTCCCATTATTCTAAGTAATTCTGATGGCTGACATATTTGAAAAGTACTAATTTAGAAGAGTATTACATGTAGATTTGAAGTGGAATGAAACTGTAGGTGCTTGAAAAAACTGATTTAATACATTAAACCTGAGTGCCAAGTTAGTGAATAATTACTTTGTACCTATAACTCAGATTACAAAGTTTGTACTATACTATAGTAAAACTAATCAATGTTCTTAAATTTTAATCCCATTGAGTTTGATCTTAAAGAAACATTTCTTAAAGGTACCTTTGGAAAGTTTGGTAGCTTCTTTGGAATTCTAGGTAGGAAAAAGATGTTTTTAAGGATGTTTTTGTGACTTAAACCATTAAGGTCATATTTTTAAATAAAATTTTTAACCTCTTGTTAAGTTCTTCCTTTATGGCAAGTGTAAACTCTGTAAGAATGGGACTTGTTTTGTCTGCCATTATATTGCCATTCCTAACATGTAATGGATGGTCAATAAATTTTTCTTGAATCAAAAATTCATTACATTGTTCCTTGTGCTAGCCTTGGTAAAATTAGAATAACTGAGGAGTTTTGACCAGTTTTCCCTTAAATTTCCTTATGGGACAAGTAATTAAACTTCTTTGGCTCGGTTTCATCTCTTCATCCTTAAAAGGCATTCCAAGTTTTAAGGTGCAAGCTAGAATAGCTGCAGGGTCCTCTTGTGAGATATTAACTGGGAAAATAGAATTTACATGGGTTAAACAGGTTCTTAGTAATGCATACTGCCTTGCACTTGGTAAGTACTTAGTGCTTTTTAGTTGAATAAATGAATTGTAATTCATTCCTCTTTTTTTTTTTTTTTTTGTTTTACAAATGATAAAACCAAAAACCAGAATAGATGTTATGAAGACTAATATCACATATCACACATTTAAAATTCAGGGCTAGAAGTAGAATTTAGGTCTTGGTTCTAACACAGTTTTTTTTCTAGATAATATTTTAGTTCTGAGTCAGTTATAAAAAGAATGATTTTTCAGGGTACTGAATCTTCCCTAAGATCCTTGGTACCCGAAATCATAGCACCGAATAAGTCATATATTCTTTTCTTTCTTCCTTTTTTTTTTTTTTTTTTTAAAGATTTTATTCATTTATTTGAGAGAGCAAGGCAGAGAGAGAGCATGAGCAGATTGCCTGCTGAGCAGGGAGCCCAATGCGGGGCTCAGCAGGGCTGAATCCCAAGACCCTGAGATCATGACCAGGGCCAAAGTCAGACATTTAACCATTGAGCCACCAAATAGCTCCAGGTGCCCAGTGAATTGTATATTCAGCCTGGAATCACACTGCCAAGTCCATAGACTATGCCTCTTAAGAAGTAGTTTATTTAACTTCTCTCTTAGTGTGCTCGTCTATAAAATAGGGATAGTAATGCTTATCTCATAGAGCTGTTGTGAGGATTAAATATGGTAATGTATGTAAAGTATTCAGAATAGTGCCTTGAACATAGTAAATTCTGTATTAGTTGCTACTATTATTTTTGTTTTTAATGCGTTTGTGTTAGAATCTGATACTCCGCCAAAGACATTAGGCCATTTTATTGGAATTCTTTTTTAACCTTTGTCCTTTCCTTAGCAACTTTCAAATCCTTAGGGTAGAGGTGTGGGGGATTAGTGAGGATTGAAAATGAAAAAAAGTTCATGATTCTTGTCATAGATAGATTTGTCTTTGTTTCAGAGTGCTCTTGAATGGAGGTATCTAACATGTAAATATATTGAGGAAGAGAGGTGACAGTCTCCTAAAATTTATGAAGAGTTTTAAATGAAAGCACTTTTTAAAACTTTTTTAAAAACTTTCTTAAAATTGTATCAGAAATGAAATGTATATAAATGTATTTCCTGGAACAGGGTATGAGGATTTTAGAATTGTTTTATTCTACTTGACACCTAGATTTTTTTAATAATGTACTTGATAAGATTGAAGCTATAAATAGTTGAAATTTACCAGTATCTACTATGTATATGTTAAAGGAGTTGGAGGACAGAATTATCTCTACTTCATGAGTTAGATAATGTTAGATCAACTTTTAGAGATACTTAGTTTTCAGAGGGGCCCCATTAAATCCAGTGAATTTTGTTCTCTCTCTTGTCTGGGCAGAGCACTTATTTTATTTGTTGCTGAGGAACTGACCACAGATAATATAGGAATGGAATAATTAACAATAAAGGGAGTGTTCATTCTCTCCAGTACCTACTCATAGTGTTCCTGAAGGAAGAGAGATTGCCAAACAGCTCTGAGAGCCTCTTCCCCACTAAAGGCTAAGCACACAGCTTCCATAGTATTTTGAGCTTGCCTGTTTGCTGATTTGTAAACAAGTAGAAAAGGAGCCAGCAATGCAAATTATTTTTCAGTACTATTGAACATCTGTTAATGAGTATGCATTATCTGTTTGCTGTCCTGTATCACCATCTAATTTCTTGGAACCTTTTAAGATTTGACTTCAATACTAAAAATAAGGTCTCTGAAGATTTACGGTAAAAAACTGTTAAAAGTAATCAGTAGACATTAAATTGCCATTGATTTCTAGCAATATCTATTATGTAATACTATGAAACCACAGCTATCCAAGCTTATAATTTGAATATGTAAAAAATATATATTGTGAGGAATCCCCATTCTTAATTTCTTATTAGTTTCAGTCCCTGGTGTGCCTCAATAGAGGGCAGGGACTGTTTCATCACCAGGATGATCCCAGTTGCTAGACCCAGGGTTAGCACCCTTAGCAAAATAAATACCATAGTGGAATAAATGAATAAACGTCTGCCTTGATGCTAATCCTCTTGCTGTCTCTTCTCCAAGTGTGGTCTCTGGAGGCCCATGAGATAGTTCATTGGGTTTCTGAAGTAAAGGACATTTTCGTAATAATACTAAGACATTATTTACTTTCTTCAGCATGTTGACATTTGCACAGATTGGACAAGAAAAAATGGGTAAAACCCGCTGGCACCAATGTATGAATCAAGGCAGTGGCACCAAATTATTAGAAGTTTTCATTGTATTTTTCAGGGCCATGCAGACTCGGTTTAAAAAAAGAACCAATTTCACTTAAGAATGTCTTTATGAAGCAGTAAAAATCATTCATTTTATTAAAACTTTATCTTGGAGTACACATTCTTCTAGTATTCTGTGTTAGGAAGTATGCATAAAACACTTTTGCTGCACATCAAAGTACTACCATTATCTCAAAAGGAAGGACTTGCTCTATTGTTTGGATTGTAAGCTTGGCTAGAAGAGGTCTGTGTCAGGGAACACCATTTTTACTTAAAAGAATAACTGACAAACTGGTTATTTAGACTTGGTTACTTGGTACGTATATTCTCAAAAAAGGAACAAAATGATCCGGTCACTTCAAGGGAAACAACTGACAATACTTGTTGCCAGTGGTAAAATGAGAGCTTTCAAGTAAAAATTAGATTTTTGAAAGACTCCTATCTGCTATTTTGAGCTTGAGATCTTCCCAGTACTTAAAAAACTTTTCTGAAAAGATAGGTGATGATTAGAAATGTTATTTTCAGTATTATATAATGAAATATGGCAACATTGTCAGGGAATCTGTTTTCCAGGTGACCAGTGGATAATGTTTCAAAATTATGCATAGATATAAATTCCTTTCAAAGTGCAAAATGATCACTGAAGTTAAGTGGATTTTGACATTCACAGAGTTTGTAAAGTTCATCAATATGATTTCAGATTCTATACAGCAACTAATCTTTCGGAAACCACCACTTGTGAGTTTTGATAAAGTATCAAAGAATATCCACAATTGTCTGAAAAGACTTTTAACATGACCTTTTCCAACTGTGTATCAATGTGTGCTAGATTTTCATTACTTCACAACAGATTGAAAACAGTAGCAGATATGAGAATCCAGCTGTCTTCTTTTTTTTTTTTTTTTAAGATTTATTTATTTGAGAAAGAGAAAGAGTGTGAGCATGAGGGGGCAAAAGGGAGGTAGGCAGGGGGAGAGGGAGAGAGAGAATCTTAAGCAGACTCCACACCCAGCACAGAGCCTGACTTAAGACTCGATCTCACAACCCAGAGATCACAGCCTGAGCTGAAACCACGAGTTTCACACTGAACCAACTGTGCCCCCCCAGCTATCTTCTGTTAAGCTGGACATCAAAGAGATTTGCAAAAATGTGAACAGTGTCACTCTTCTTGCTATTTTTCTCTGAAAAATAGAGTTGTTTTAAAAGAAATATATTAACATATAAGGTTTTAAAAAGAACTAATAAGTATTTTAATTTTCTGTTTTAATCTCTAATATAGTAAATATCAGTAGGTATACCCATATAAACAAAAGCTCTTTGGGAGTCCTCAGTAATTTCTAAAAGTGTGAAGTCCTGAAACCAAAAAGTTTTAAGAACTGCTGCTTTCTGCCATTTCTATATCTATCTTTGGCCTCTGACTTTAGTCACAAGCTTGAGACTTTTAGGAGCTTCAGATCTGTCTTTGTTCCTGGCTTTGCCTTGGAAATGATCTAGATTAAGTCAGACATCCATTTGTATAGGCGTTAGAAGTTTCAGATTTTCTGTATTTTTGCAGAGCTTTGGAGGAAAACCAGCTCATCCTTCAGAGGTCTAGCTCAAATGACATTTGTGAGGTATTTGTTGACATCACTTTCTACTATGTGATCCCATGGCACTGTATGGGAACCTGTTTTGTCACTCTCATCACATAATATCGTGACAGTTATATATGCCTCCCTCCTCAGTTATGAATTCTTCAATGTCAAGGACCATGTCTTACCTTTGAATCCTTGGTAACTTTCATAAGAAAAATGGAATAAATACTGTAAATATTTGTTGATGACTTACTAACCTTTGGTATCAGTGTCAAGGGACACAGTTTTGTTAATTTTTTTAAAAAATAGGTATTATGATAGCAACTAAAATAAGTCTTTCTAAAATTGCTGCATATCAAACTCAATATAATTAAGCACAGCATATAAACATGTAGCATTGTTAACTCATGAAAATTTTCATATAAAAATGCAGTGATTTACTTGTTATTTCTCTTTTAAACAGTTGGCACATTCTTTGTGTAGTTTTAATGTATGTATGTTTAGTTTATTTGGCAAATGGAATAAAATGTTTTTATCCCATAAAAACAGTCCCCAGTCAATATTCTCCATAAAAAATTCATTTATAGTCATGCTGTTCATGTATTGTTTGTTTGGGGAAAGGTCCCTTAACCTGACTGAAACTTGTCTCTGAAATGTGGATAATTATAGTCTTTGGATTGTTACAAGTATTGTTTCAGGAAAGTTCATTGGGTGTGGGGAAAATGTATTCAAACTTTTATCTACATGTTTTATTTTTTTTTTTATCTACATGTTTTAATATAAAATTAAGAAAGAAATTAAACTTTATTAATATTTATTTAATATGCACCTTAACATGGGTATCTTCACTTAGCCTATGTATCTACGTATTAGAAGGTCATGTGTCAGGTATAGGGTAAAAGTGTTTTGTGAGAAGAGGAGTACAAATACAAGAGGAAGATTTACAGCTATCCTTTTTGTCAAGAAAGCATAAACTTCTACTTATATTCATTGGATTCTCATATTTCGGTGAACTTCCATTCATATTACATTGGCCAAACTATGTCACATGGCTATTCTTTACTACAAGATAAGTTAGGAAAGAGTACCAGACTTTTCCTGATTTCCTTACAAGAAGCAGGCATAAGAATGGGGGCATGTTGGTTAGCCAGGCTGTAGTGGTGGCTACAGAAATATTGTTATTTTATTGCTAACAACACCTGTGCCACCTATGTAAACTCTCATATCAATATGCTTTCAGAACTTGAAAACATAATTTTCTAAACTGTTTTAAAGTCCAAATAAAAATTATTAGTATTTAACTATAACTAATTGACATCAGGAAATAGAACTAAAGAAAAAGAAAATAGAAACCAAGGGAGTATCAACAAAGATCTTTTGCATAATTGGTAGATGGGATTGATAAATGAGTATCCCAATTAAGCACAGCCAATGATGTACTTTTTGCATTTAGATTTATGGATCTTTGTGAGGTATCTTTTTTAGCTGTGACAGCCATTCAAACCAAGTATCAATATATATATTTTATTTTATTTTATTTTATTTTATTTTATTTTATTTTATTTTTTAATTAATTTTTATTGGTGTTCAATTTACCAACATACAGAAAAACACCCAGTGCTCATCCCGTCAAGTGTCCACCTCAGTGCCCGTCACCCATTCCCCTCCAACACCCGCCCTCCTCCCCTTCCACCACCCCTAGTTCGTTTCCCCAAGTTAGGAGTCTTTATGTTCTGTCTCCCTTCCTGATATTTCCCAACATTTCTTCTCCCTTCCTTTATATTCCCTTTCACTATTATTCATATTCCCCAAATGAATGAGAACATACACTGTTTGTCCTTCTCCGATTGACTTACTTCACTCAGCATAATACCCTCCAGTTCCATCCACGTTGAAGCAAATGGTGGGTATTTGTCGTTTCTAATTGCTGAGTAATATTCCATTGTATACATAAACCACATCTTCTTTATCCATTCATCTTTCGATGGACACCGAGGCTCCTTCCACAGTTTGGCTATTGTGGCCATTGCTGATAGAAACATCGGGGTGCAGGTGTCCCGACGTTTCATTGCATCTGAATCTTTGGGGTAAATCCCCAACAGTGCAATTGCTGGGTCGTAGGGCAGGTCTATTTTTAACTCTTTGAGGAACCTCCACACAGTTTTCCAGAGTGGCTGCACCAGTTCACATTCCCACCAACAGTGTAAGAGGGTTCCCCTTTCTCCGCATCCTCTCCAACATTTGTTGTTTCCTGCCTTGTTAATTTTCCCCATTCTCACTGGTGTGAGGTGGTATCTCATTGTGGTTTTGATTTGTATTTCCCTGATGGCAAGTGATGCAGAGCATTTTCTCATGTGCTTGTTGGCCATGTCCATGTCTTCCTCTGTGAGATTTCTCTTCATGTCTTTTGCCCATTTCATGATTGGATTGTTTGTTTCTTTGGTGTTGAGTTTAATAAGTTCTTTATAGATTTTGGAAACTAGCCCTTTATCTGATATGTCATTTGCAAATATCTTCTCCCATTCTGTAGGTTGTCTTTTAGTTTTGTTGACTGTATCCTTTGCTGTGCAAAAGCTTCTTATCTTGATGAAGTCCCAATAGTTCATTTTTGCTTTTGTTTCTTTTGCCTTTGTGGATGTATCTTGCAAGAAGTTACTGTGGCCAAGTTCAAAAAGGGTGTTGCCTGTGTTCTCCTCTAGGATTTTGATGGACTCTTGTCTCACATTTAGATCTCTCATCCATTTTGAGTTTATCTTTGTGTATGGTGAAAGAGAGTGGTCCAGTTTCATTCTTCTGCACGTGGATGTCCAATTTTCCCAGCACCATTTATTGAAGAGACTGTCTTTCTTCCAATGGATAGTCTTTCCTCCTTTATCGAATATTAGATGACCGTACATTTCAGGGTCCACTTCTGGGTTCTCTATTCTCTTCCATTGATCTATGTGTCTGTTTTTGTGCCAGTACCACACTGTCTTGATGACCACAGCTTTGTAGTACAACCTGAAATCTGGCATTGTGATGCCCCCAGCTATGGTTTTCTTTTTTAAAATTCCCCTGGCTATTCGGGGTCTTTTCTGATTCCACACAAATCTTAAAATAATTTGTTCTAACTCTCTGAAGAAAGTCCATGGTATTTTGATAGGGATTGCATTAAACGTATAAATTGCCCTGGGTAACATTGACATTTTTACAATATTAATTCTGCCAATCCATGAGCATGGAATATTTTTCCATCTCTTTGTGTCTTCCTCAATTTCTTTCAGAAGTGTTCTATAGTTTTTAGGGTATAGATCTTTTACCTCTTTGGTTAGGTTTATTCCTAGGTATCTTATGCTTTTGGGTGCAATTGTAAATGGGATTGACTCCTTAATTTCTCTTTCTTCAGTCTCATTGTTAGTGTATAGAAATGCCATTGATTTCTGGGCATTGATTTTGTATCCTGCCACGCTACCAAATTGCTGTATGAGTTCTAGCAATCTTGGGGTGGAGGCTTTTGGGTTTTCTATGGAGAGTATCATGTCATCGGCGAAGAGGGAGAGTTTGACTTCTTCTTTGCCAATTTGAATGCCTTTAATGTCTTTTTGTTGTCTGATTGCTGAGGCGAGGACTTCCAGAACTATGTTGAACAGCAGTGGTGAGAGTGGACATCCCTGTCTTGTTCCTGATCTTAGGGGAAAGGCTCCCAGTGCTTCCCCATTGAGAATGATATTTGCTGTGGGCTTTTCGTAGATGGCTTTTAAGATGTCGAGGAAAGTTCCCTCTATCCCAACACTCTGAAGGGTTTTGATCAGGAATGGATGCTGTATTTTGTCAAATGCTTTCTCTGCATCTAATGAGAGTATCATATGGTTCTTGGTTTTTCTCTTGCTGATATGATGAATCACATTGATGGTTTTACGAGTGTTGAACCAGCCTTGTGTCCCAGGGATAAATCCTACTTGGTCATGGTGAATAATTTTCTTAATGTGTTGTTGGATCCTATTGGCTAGTATCTTGCTGAGAATTTTTGCATCCATGTTCATCAGGGATATTGGTCTGTAATTCTCCTTTTTGGTGGGGTCTTTGTCTGGTTTCGGAATTAAGGTGATGCTGGCCTCGTAGAACGAATTTGGAAGTACTCCATCTCTTTCTATCTTTCCAAACAGCTTTAGTAGAATAGGTATGATTTCTTCTTTAAACGTTTGATAGAATTCCCCTGGGAAGCCATCTGGCCCTGGACTCTTGTGTCTTGGGAGGTTTTTGATGACTGCTTCAATTTCCTCCCTGGTTATTGGCCTGTTCAGGTTTTCTATTTCTTCCTGCTCCAGTTTTGGTAGTTTGTGGCTTTCCAGGAATGCATCCATTTCTTCTAGATTTCCTAATTTATTGGCGTACAGCTGTTCATAATATGTTTTTAAAATCGTTTGTATTTCCTTGGTGTTGGTAGTGATCTCTCCTTTCTCATTCATGATTTTATTAATTTGAGTCTTCTCTCTCTTCTTTTTAATAAGGTTGGCTAATGGTTTATCTATCTTATTAATTCTTTCAAAGAACCAACTCCTGGTTCTGTTGATCTGTTCCACAGTTCTTTTGGTCTCGATATCATTGAGTTCTGCTCGAATTTTAATTAACTGTCTTCTTCTGCTGGGGGTGGGGTCTTTTTGTTGCTTTTTCTCTAGTTCCTTTATCTGTAAGGTGAGCTTTTGAATTTGAGATCTTTCCAGTTTTTGAATGGATGCTTGTATTGCGATGTATTTCCCCCTCAGGACTGCTTTTGCTGCATCCCAAAGATTTTGAACGGTTGGATCTTCATTCTCATTAGTTTCCATGAATCTTTTTAATTCTTCCTTAATTTCCTGGTTGACCTTTTCATCTTTTAGCAGGATGGTCCTTAACCTCCACGTGTTTGTGGTCCTTCCATCCTTCTTGTTGTGATTAAGTTCTAATTTCAAGGCATTATGGTCTGAGAATATACAGGGGACTATCCCGATCTTTTGGTATCGGTTCAGACCCGATTTGTGACCCAGTATGTGGTCTATTCTGGAGAAAGTTCCATGTGCACTTGAGAAGAATGTGTATTCAGTTGAGTTTGGATGTAAAGTTCTGTAGATATCTGTGAAATCCATCTGGTCCAGTGTATCATTTAAAGCTCTCGTTTCTTTGGATATGTTGTGCTTAGAAGACCTATCCAGGGTAGAAAGAGCTAGATTGAAGTCACCAAGTATAAGTGTATTATTATCAAGGTATTTCTTCAGTTTGGTTATTAATTGGTTTAAATATTTGGCAGCTCCCACATTCGGGGCATATATATTGAGGATTGTTAAGTCCTCTTGTTGGATAGATCCTTTGAGTATGAGACAGTGTCCCTCTTCATCTCTCACTATAGTCTTCGGGGTAAATTTTAATTTATCTAATATAAGGATGGCTACCCCTGCTTTCTTTTGAGGACCATTTGAATGGTAAATGGTTCTCCAACCTTTTATTTTCAGGTTGTAGGTGTCCTTCTGTCTAAAATGAGTTTCTTGTAGACAGCAAATAGATGGGTCCTGCTTTTTTATCCAGTCTGAAACCCTGCGCCTTTTGATGGGGTCATTAAGCCCGTTCACGTTCAGAGTTACTATTGACAGATATGAGTTTAGTGTCATCATATCTATTCAGTCCTTGTTTTTGTGGATTGTTCCACTGAACTTCTTCTTAAAGGGGAATTTTAAGAGTCCCCCTTAAAATTTCTTGCAGAGCTGGTTTGGAGGTTACATATTCTTTCAGTTCCTGCCTGTCTTGGAAGCTCTTTATCTCTCCTTCCATTTTGAATGAAAGCCTTGCTGGATAAAGTATTCTTGGTTGCATGTTCTTTTCATTTAGGACCCTGAATATATCCTGCCAGGCCTTTCTGGCCTGCCAGGTCTCTGTGGAGAGGTCTGCTGTTACCCTAATATTCCTCCCCATAAAAGTCAGGGACTTTTTTTCTCTTGCTGCTTTAAGGATCTTCTCCTTATCTTTGGAATTTGCAAGCTTCACTATTAAATGTCTAGGTGTTGAACGGTTTTTGTTGATTTTAGGGGGGGATCTCTCTATTTCCTGGATCTGAATGCCTGTTTCCCTTCCCAGATTCGGAAAGTTTTCAGCTAGTATTTGTTCAAATACATATTCTGGCCCTCTGTCCCTTTCGGCGCCCTCAGGAACCCCAATTAAACGTAGGTTTTTCTTCCTCAGGCTGTCATTTATTTCCCTTAATCTATCCTCATGGTCTTTTAATTGCTTGTCTCTTTTTTCCTCAGTTTCCCTCTTTGCCATCAACTTGTCTTCTATGTCACTCACTCGTTCTTCCACCTCGTCAAGCCTCGTCGTTAGGACTTCTAGCTTGGATTGCATCTCATTTAATTGATTTTTAATTTCTGCCTGATTGGATCTAAATTCTGCAGTCATGAAGTCTCTTGAGTCCTTTATGGTTTTTTCTAGAGCCACCAGTAGCTGTAAAATAGTGCTTCTGAATTGGCTTTCTGACATTGAATTGTAATCCATATTTTGCAACTCTGTGGGAGAGAGGGCTGTTTCTGATTTTTTTTTTTTTGAGGTGAGGTTTTCCTTCTAGTCATTTTGCTCAGTGCAGAGTGGCCAAAAGCAAGTTGTATTGGGAAAAGGAGAAAAAGAGAGAGAAGGAAAGAAAAGAGAAAAAGAAAAAAGAGAAAGAAGAAAAAAAGAAAGGGAAAAAAGAGAAGAAAAAGAAAGAAAAAGAAAGAAAGGAGAAAAAGAAAAAAAAGGGGGGGTGGGGTGGGGTAAGCAATCAGAAATCAAGAAGAAAGAAAGAAAAAAAAAACACAAAACAAACAAAAAAAACACAAAGAAACCAAAACCAAAAACAAACAAAAACAGAAACAAAAACCACGGGGAGTATCTTCCGATTCTGTGTACTTTAAGTCCCTTGACTTCCCCTGGAACTGGTCCGTCTCGCTGGTCTTCTGGGGGAGGGGCCTGCTGTGCCGATTCTCAGGTGTTAGCACTTGGGGGAGCTGCTCCGCCCCTGCCTGGTGCAGGGCTCAGTGGGGGTTGTTCACCCCGTGAGGCCCCGGGAGGAAGCCACAGTGGCTGGGCGGCAGCTCTGGGACCCTGGAGTCAGCTCCCGCAGTAGCTCCGGGGCTCTCCGTCTGCAGGGCCTGGAGGCTCCGGGGCGGGGCCGCTGATCTGCTCAGCTCGGGGCAGGAGCGTCCTTGCTATCCTGGGCCCTCCTGGCCTCTGCCTGTCCCTGGGGGAGGCCGGATCCTGGGCTGTGTCCCGGCGCCCTGTGCTCCGGGGCCTGCGCTGTTGGATCCGCGCTCCCGCCCCGCAGCCCCCTCCGCGGAGCCGCCGCCCGAGCCCCTCCGAGCTGCTCCGGGTCCCGCCGAGCGCTGCAGCCCTTAGGGAGCTCGGCGCATCTCCCGGGGCGCAGGTGCCTGTTAGTGTCCCAGGGAGCCCGAGGGCATCCCCGCCTTTCTGGGGATCCTGCTCCAATTCCCGGGGAGCCCCTTTCCCCGGGGAAGGTCGGTGCAGCTCCTGCTCCTCCGGGACGGGGCTCTCCTGTCCTGGGGACACTCGCCCCGGCCTCAGCCCGGCTCCTCGCGGGCCCCTCCCCCTTGGAGGCCTTTTGTGTCTTTATTTCTTTTTCCCTGTCTTCCTACCTTGATAGAAGCGCGAACTCTTCTCACTGGAGCATTCCAGCTGGTCTCTCTTTAAATCTCAGGCCGAATTCGTAGATTTTCAGGATGATTGGATGGTTTTCTAGGTAATTTGTTGAGGACAGGTGACTTGGAGACCCTGCTCTTCCGCCATCTTGCCCCTCCCCCTCAATATATATATTTTAGAACTAGACCTTCAAATTATTAATCCAAGATTTAAAAAAAAATATTTAGGCCTTTTCTATTACATTGCTCCTTTTTATAATGAGAGAAAAATCAGATTTTATACCATTAATAAATTAAAATATGTTAATTGTTAATTTTTTCTTTATCTCCTCTTTTTAAATTTCCACTTGTGGCATATGTTTTATAATACACAGTAGTATTTGTATATAATACTTAAATAAATGTATACCTATGAGAATGTTTCTACAGTTTTTCTGATGTTGGCATGTGATAAAAAATTGGAGACCAATAGCTTACATAATATTACTGGAATGTACATTTATTTCTTCCACAAACTTTGTGTCCAAGTATTCAGTGTAGAAAATTGTTGGGACACCTAGATGGCTTAGTTGGTTAAGCATCCAGCTCTTGATTTCAGCTCACTTCATCTCAGGGTCATAGGATTGAGCCCCGTGTCAGGCTCCGTTCTCAGTGGGGAGTCTACTTGAGATTCTTTCTCTCTCTCTGCACTCACTACTACTCCTGTGTGCATGTGCACTCTCTCTAAAATAAATAAATCTTTAAAAAAATTGTTAAAAATTTTTTTTTCTTACCATCAACAGGTGACCAATTCAACTACTCTGACTACATGGCAGTAATCAGCATTTCCAGTTCTGTTTCAACATTCTATCTAGTTGTAGTTATAATGGCTAAGTTATAATGGTTCTTCTGAGAACCATGCAGAACCTTAAATTTATTTAATTCTTTAAAGTTTTTTCTTATTAACTCACATTATGATTTAATTGGAATCCATTTATTAAGGAATTATACCTAAATAGCTGATAGCTTGTGTGACTACTATGAGATTTTTTTTCTTATGATTTTCATTGGAATTTTTCAGTCATATAAAAAGGTAAAAGGATTATTTACAATTAACACCTGTGTGCCCATCTTTCTGCTTAAGGCAAAACAGGTATAATTGAGGCTTCCCATGTAACCATAATACATTTTAAAGTGTATTTAAAATTAAATTAAATAACAATTTTGTTAAATTTAAAACACTAGAATGTTCTGAATGTTCAATGCTTTTTGAACAGTCCCCTGATTTGTATCTTTCAGGAAAAATGCAGAGTTAGGGAACTCAGAAAACCAAAGCTTCTATAATATGGGGTAAATTCTGCTTCCTACTCTATCCCCATCTGATAGTAAGAATCGTGAATGAATATGATACCTGATAGAAGATAGTAGTATTCCATCAGTGTTAATGGTCAATAGTAATTAACCCAGTTCTTTTCTACTGGTAAGAGATACCAAATTTGGATGATCACAGAGCCTCAAGCTGTATTCAACTCCTTGGTATACTTCCTGGGGAGGAGTAAAGAGCGGCTGGATGCTGTCCTACTTCAAATGGCAAACGATGTCTGCATTTTCCCCTCTGGAAACTCACCAGCTGTACTTCCATATTGACATTTCTCCATAATCACACCTTCCCATTTATTTTTGGCTACATCTATTGTGATAAGGACTACAGAAAACACATCTTAAATTACTTAATACATTTTCAAAAACAACCAACCAAATAATCAATATGTTCAATTATAATGATAAGGGATAAGCCGGATGATCTTTTAAAAGGCCCTTCTCACTAGTCAGTCTATGAAAATGATATTATATTATATTATGTGTTGATGTTTTGCTGATTTTTTACTAAAGACCACAAAAGTCTTAGAGTTATTAAGGAGTTTTAAATTAGAAACCACAAAAAAAAAATGACTGCTGCTTAACGTTTTGCATCCCCCAAGATGTAGTTAACGCCCACTCAGGGCATGCTTAGACTTGGTTGGTAATTACAATTGAGCTGTAAAATATTTTGACAGTTTCCAACTGTTGTGTACTTGTTAGTCATTTGGTGGCAAATGCAATTTGGTGAGGTTTTTTGGTGGGGCATGTTTAATTAAGAATCTTTCAATTAAGTAGTGTGCCACACTAAGCATTAATACAAAGTTTTGCAGCTATGAGCTACTTTTACTTTTTACCCAAGGCGGGTAAATGTGTTTCATTAAAAAAACTGCAGTGCTTTTATGCCTTTACTTTTCTTTACAAGCTTTTACTTGTCGTAAAGTATAACCACCCAGTTCTTAATTTGCAGCCTGAACATTGTGTATGATTTTCCTAGGTAAATGAATTCAATGGCAAATAAATCAAATTGCTCATGATAATTACAGAACTAAAAAAGAAAGATGGGATGGATTTTTGTTATATTTTTATCCTTTTTTTATAACAACGAAGCTCCTAATAATAAGCTAATTTGGGCAATATGACAATTCCTAGAAAGAAAGTGTCAAATCTTTTAAATCAAGGCAGGTTGCCTGTTTAGATTGAAGATAGTAGCTGAAGCATTTTAATAAATCTGTTAAACATACAGCTTTTTAGGTAAGTCATTAATTGTGGAATTATAGAACCAAATGGTAATGAAAAAATTTAAGCCCTTAGTGTATTCAGAGTAAAACAATAAAAAGCTCATATTCAAATCACTGGAAAAGCCCTCCATTTAAAGATTATAATTGTCTCTTTGGAAATCGTTAGACATTTTATTCTTTCTACTTAGTTGATACAAATTTTAATTCCTTTGTGGGAATTATTATTATTATTTTTTAAAGATTTTATTTATTTATTCATGAGAGACACACACAGAGAGAGGCAGAGACATAGGCAGGGTGAGAAACAGGCTCCCTGTGAGGAGCCTGATGTGGGATTCCATCTTAGGATCCCAGGATCATGACCTGAGCCAAAGACAGATCCTCAACCACTGAACTACCCAGGTGTCACCAAATTTTGATCTTGAAGCCAGCATTATATGTAAGGATTTTTGGGAAAAAATAGAATTCTATGAATCTAGTCTATTAGTTCTTCAATCTTTCTATGTTTCCTGAAAAATATGTTAATGTGATCTATAAAAATAAAACCAAATGTCATACTGAATAACTTGTACTGTATCAGTTTAGACTTTATTTTGAAATATATAATCTCCGCAAATTATCAGCATTAAACAAACCATCTTTATTTGTTTTTATGACCTATATATTCAGTGACTTATGGGGTTAAAGGGGGTCAGGGAACGGATAGGAATAAGCTACTTAATTACTGGCTCAAATCAGAGAACTGAATAAGGTAATGAGAAATATACTTGTACTTGGCTGTATAATTCGTAAAATTCATCAAACTGTACACTTTCAGAGGGTAGATTTTGTACATAAATTGTACCTTAATAAATCTACCCTTTAAAAATATTTTTAAAATTTTTAAGTTGAGGAGAGCCTAAGTCAGCATCCCAGTATTATAAAATCGATATTATATTGCGAACTTATTTAAGAATTGCGTCTATAATTGAAAATGATTTCCCCTTGTCCAATTAAGGCCAAAACTTACAAAAAAGCTGAATAAGACAGTGTAAGTATTGTATTTTGATACTAATATGTACTTTATTATATTCCATTGAGTAAGTAATAAATTAGATATGTATCTCTTAGAGAAATATCTACAAATATACTTCCCTACAGTTAACATTCTTAGATCAGAATTTCTCTTTTATTTATGTTTTATATGGTCTGTAAGTGGATTTTTTAAAATTCACATTGGTATTACTGTAAAAAAGTATTTCTTCATAATTTATTTTTATGATTGGTATAATTGTGCCTTTATATACAGATTTTTGTTGGAGACTTTTAAAAATGAATTGTTGAAATTCAGGTTATATTTTAAATATGCATCAGAAGAAGTATCTAATTAAATTGTTTCATAAAAGTGAGTACCACCTAATTTTATTAATTTATAGATGGATAACATACCTAACATGTTAAAATATTTTCAATATTTTATCAATATTATCTAACTTAGCAGTTAGAGGCACTTGTGTGGCTCTGTCAGGTAAGTGTCTGACTCTTGATTTCAGCTGAGGTTGTGATCTTGAGATCATGAGATTGAGCCTTGTGCCAGACTCTGCTTAGCACGGAGTCTGCTTCAGATTCTCTGTCTCCTTCTGCCCCCTCCCTGCCTCCTCTCTCTCTTTGTTAAATAAGTAAATCTTTAAAAAAGATAATATTTAGCAGTTATAGGACAATAGATTTGTTCTGAATATTAAATAACATGCTTGCTATTTTATATGACTTCTAGTTTTCTACTTACTCTAATAGTTGTAAAAAAAAAAAAAAAAGGATGTACTGAAGATTACATACTCTCTGAGCCCTTCTTGGCATTTTACCTATTTCATTTTACTTTAATTGTAATATTAAATATTATGAAGTTTTCTATCTGCCTTCTCTAGATACTTAATAGAATTTACATAACCATAATCAAAATATAAACAGGATATATTTTTAAAATTTTTATTTAAATTCTGATTAGTTAACATGTATTATAATATTGGTTTCAGGAGTAGAATTAGTGCTTCATCACATACATACAACACTCAGTGCTTAATACAAGTGCCCTCCTTACTAGCCATCATCCATTTAACCTATTTTCTGCCTACCTCTCCTCAGTTTGTTCTCTATAGTTTTTTTTTAAGACTTTATTTATTCATGAGAGACACAAAGAGAGGCAGTGACATAGGCAGAGGGAGAAGGAGGCTCCCTGCAGGGAGCCCAATGCAGGATTTGATCCCAGGATCCTGGGATCATGACCAGAGCCAAAGGCATACATTCAACCACTGAGCCACCCAGGCATCCCAGTTCTCTCTAGTTAAGAGTCTCTTACGGATTTCTTCCATCTCTTTTTTCCTTCCCTTCCCTATGTTCATCTGCTTTGTTGCTAATTGAAACATATGAGAGAAGTCATATGGTATTTGTCTTTCTCTGGCTGACTTATTTTGCTTAGCATAATACACTCTAGCTCCATCCATGTTGTTGCAAATGGCAAGATTTCATTCTCTTTGATGGCTGAATAATATTCCATTGTATATGTATGCCACGTCTTCTTTATCTAGTCATCAGTTAATGGACATTTTGACTCTTTCCATAGTTTGGTTATTGTTGATAATGCTGCTGTATAACCATTGAAACAGGATATTTTTTAGGATGATATCAAAATGATTAAAAGTTTATTTAGAAAAAATTAAATGCTTAAGAATAGGGGTGTTTTTAAAAGACATTTAAAGAAAGATGATGGTAAATGAGGTTTGATTATCCTTATAAGATATTAAAGCATAATATAAAATAACAATATACTGGTAAAAAAAACAGTAGGTGGGACACTGAAGCAGAATTTCTAGCCGAGAAATACACACGATCTCATTAAGACCCATATATATACCTACATAATAATGTACTGTAAGGGAAGCATTACAGAACAATGAAATGCAATTTAAGAAATGATGTTAAGATAATAATTCTGAACCTTAACTCACACCATTCACCAAAAATGTATTCTAGGTAGAAGAAAGCAACTATATAAGGATAACGTGAAGGGTCAAATGGAAGCTGCACACACAGTGTGGTTGCCTCATATCTGAAGGACATTGAGCTTGAGGAACCTACTACAATTATAGCTATCATTAGACAAGTCTGTTCTTTATCACAAAGGGAGATACTACTGCAGTCTTAAAAGGCTGATTGCTTATCTGTGAAGAATGATCTGATAAAAAGCAGTCAGTACTTTTCATTCTTGGACAGCCTAGAAAGATGCATAGGAGCAGAGGAGATGCACAAAGGAATGTTTCCCAGCACTCTGATAACAATATGTTTTATTCTTTTTTTTTTTTTAAATCATCTGCCCTCATTTTGATGTTACTGCCTATATAATAATCATTCAGCCTGAAATTTCACTAACTCTATACCAGTATTTGATTTATACTTACAATAGTAAGTTTTAAAGAAATAATTGTAGTAAGGGCTACTGGCCAAATGGGGACATTTAGATACCCAAGTGTTCTGTTATAGAATGGACTTTTTCATATTTAATTAATTTTATAGGCATGGAATCATACACTCTGTTTTTAGTGACTTACTATCATAATGTATTTAATTTCGTCAGTGATTAGGCATGTCCCCATAAGGAAACATCATGAATATAAATATATCCTGCAAAACCCCTGTATTGCAGTGTTCTTCATCTCTTCAACCATTTTATTCTTCATTAATGACATACCAAGATGAATCTTCCTATAATCAGTGCTTTAGTTTAGGGTATAGAATTTAAACTTTAGCCACCAGTTGGTCTTCTTGTGTTTATTTTCTTTAATACACTCAAAACGATGTTGATTTCGATGTTTTGATGTGGGCTGATTTGACCAACCAACAAAATTTATACAATTTATTTAAAAATACAGGAATTCCTATACCTACATTTCTACAATGTTTTTACACCAATGATTTTCAAACTTCTTTTTTTTTTTTTTTGTCTCAGAACCCTCTTGTGCCCTTAAAAGTTTGAGAAGATAGAAAATTCTGAAAATAGGGTAGGAAACACCAGAAGTCTGTCTTTCTATCTAGACAACTGCACTGGCAGAATTTGTCTCATCTAACTATTTTGGAACTCTGAAGTCTATTGAAGCCTTGTAAATTCCAGAGAAAGGCTTAAATTATAAATTGATTAATTGTGGTCAGTTTCAGCAAAGAGCTAAATTAAGTGATAACTATCCATCTTCCACCTCCCAGCTGCATGGCAGGCATACATACACGTATTTCTGGAGCAGCCTGCACATAGCTTCTGGAGCCAGAGTGGGAATTAAGGACCCTCTTCTCCACATATCAGAAATCTGTGTTCTGATTGCTGGTTGCTTCTTTTGATCATGGAAGTACAGACATAGAGTTGACCAGACTTTGTTAAAAATACAACATATCACATTGTTGTAGGCCACTCCACTCAGCAACTTCCAGGGGATTTAGAGGGCCAGCGCCTTTCACCTCCCTCCTATTTTTGTCATTTTCCTTTTTGGGGAGCCAGATATTAAAGATGAGGACATTCAAAAGAACTGTGCATAAAAGAGAAATTAGAAAATCACTATTCATGGCCAGAGAAAAGCACAGGCTCAGAAAAGACTTGAGAAGGCTTTAAGTTTGAATTTCAGGCTGAGAAGCAGCATGGAGACAGCCTACAACAATTAAATAAACAAAAAAGCCTCAGCAAATCTTGAGGAAGGGGGTGAATATGATGACTACCTTATTACAATCAAATATCCAGTTTTGAGCGAAAAAATCACAGGGCATACAAAGAAATGGGAATGTATGGCCTATTCAAAGGAAAAATATTAACCAAAAGAAACTATCCCTGAGAAAGATTTAGCTGGTGCACCTACTAGACAAAGGCCTTAAAACAAGTGTCTTGAAGATGCTTTCAGCATCTTCTCATAACCTAGATGGCTCAGTTGGTGAAGTGTCTGCCCTCAGCTCAGGTCATGATCCCAGGGTCCTGGGACTGAGCCCCATTTTGGGCTCCCTGCACAGTAGGAGTATGCTGCTCCCTCTGCCTCCCCTCCCCATTCATGTTCTCTCTCTCTCTCTCTCTCTCTCTAATAAATAAAATCTTTAAAAAAAAAAAAAAGATGCTGAAAGAATTTAAGGAACATGTAAAGAAAGTTAAGAAAACAGTGTATGAACAAAATGGAAATATTAATAAAGAGAAAATCTAAAAACCTAAAAACAAATTGTAGAGGTAAATGGTACAATAACTAAAATAAAAAATTCCCTAGAGGAATTCAAAGGCAGGCTTCAATAGGCAGAAGAATCAATGAACTCAAACATAGCAAAATTGAAATTATATAGTTTAGGAACAGAAAGGTAGAAAAAAAATAAATAGAGCCTAAGGGACTTTTGGAAGTACACATTTGGGAGCACTCATAGAAGAGAAAGAAAGGGAAGAGAGATTCTTTGAAGAAATAATACCTTAAAATTTCCCAAATTTGATGAAAGATTTGATAAACACCAAGAAGATTAACAATTCCAAATTTGGGACACCTGGGTGGCTGAGCATCTGCCTTCAGCTCAGGGTGTGATCCTAGAGTCCCAGGGTTGAGTCCCACATCATGGGGAGCCTGCTTCTCCCTCTGCCTGTGTCTCTGCCTCTCTCTCTGTATGTCTCATGAATAAATAAATAAAACCTTTAAAAAATTTTCCAAATATGAAGAACTCAAAGAGATAAACACTGAGACAACTTATAACAAATTGTTGAATGCCAAAGACAGAGAAGGGATCTTGAAATCAGCAAGAGAAAAGCCAGCTCATGGGACGCCTAGGTGTCTCAGTGGTTGAGCATCTGCCTTCCACTCAGGGCATGATTCCAGAGTCCCGGGATCAAGTCCTACATTGGACTCCCCACAGGGAGCCTGCTTCTCCCTCTGCCTGTGTCTCTGCTTTTCTCTGTGTCTCTCATGAATAAAGAAATACAATCTTTGAAAAAGAAAAAAAGAAAAGCAACTCATCATATGCAAGAGGTCCTCAATAAAATCATAAGCAGATTTCTCATCAGAAACTTTGGAAGACATAATGCAGTGGCCAATATATTCAAAATGCTAAAAGACGAATACTGTCAATCAAAAATCTTATACCTGGAAAAACTGTCCTTCAAAAGTGAGGGACAAATTAAGATATTCTCAGATAAACGAAAGCTGAGGGAGTTCATTACCACTAGACCTGTACTGCAAGAAATGCTAAAGAAAGTCCTGCAGTTTGTAAATTTTTTTGAAGATTTTATTTATTTATTTATTTATTTATTTATTTATTTATTTGAGAGAGAGAGTGTGTCTGTACATGAATGTGGGAGGGACAGAAGGAATGAGAGAAGCAGACTCGATTCCAGGACCCTGGATCATGCCTGAGCTGAAAGCAGACACTTAACTGACTGAGCCACCCAGATGCCTCAAAACCTACAGTTTAAAATGAAAGGACACTAGATAGTAACTTGTATCCCTGTAAACAAATAAAGATCTCAATAAAGGTAAATACATAGTTCATTGTAAAAAGTAGTAGTATTTTAACAGTTTGTAGCTTTACTTTTTGTTTTTTACATAGTTTAAGAGATTAATACAGTATTTAAAAATTATTAGTCTAAAAAGTAGTAGTATTGTAAATTTGGTTTGTAACTCCAGATTTTGTTTTCTATGTAATTTAAGAGACTAATTAATGCATTAAAAATTACTAGTTTATGTTTTTTGAACATACTATGTGTAAAGATCTAATTCTGTGACAACTGAGTGTGGAAAGAATTGTAAAAGGGGAAGTCTTCATATGTCAGTGAAGTTAAGCTGGTATAAAATTAGAATATTATAACTTCAGGATGTTAAATAGTAACCACAAAGAAAATAGCCATAGATTATACACAGAAGGAAATGAGAAAAAGAGATTTAAACACTTTACTACAAAAGGAGAAACTCCTAGAAACATAAAACCTACCAAAATAAAACAAAGAAGAAATAGAGAAACTGAACAGACCAATAACAAATAGGGAGATTATAGGAGTAATCAAAAACCTCCCAACAAAGAAAAGCCCAGGAACAGATGGCTACACAGGTGAATTTCACCAAACATTCAGAGAATAATTAATACCAATTCTTAAACTCTTCCAGAAAAATAGAAGAAGGGGAAATACTTCCAAACTCATTTGATATGGCCAGCATCACTCTGGCACTGAAGTCAAAGATACCATAAGGAAAGTAAAGTACAGGCCAATATTTCTGTTCAATTTTTCTGATGAAACTATCCTGTATAAAATACTAGCAGCCAAATCAAATAGTGCATCAAAAAGACAGTTATCACAAAGACAAAAAATGAAAAAGTATGGTAGTTCCTCATGATTATACACCATGACCAACTGTGATTTATTCCTGTGATACAAGGATGGTTCAGCATACACACACAATCTGTATGTTACTCCATATAAACAGAATGAAGGCATACAAATGGCCAACAGGTACGTGAAAAGGTGCTCAACACCAGTAATCATGAGGAAATACAAATCAAAACCAGGTATCACTTAACACTTTCTAGGATGGCAGTTATCACAAAGACAAAAAATGACAAGTATTGGTAAGGCTGTGGAGAAAAGGGGATCCTTGTATACTATTGATGGGAATTTAAATTGACACAGCCATTATGGAAAAAGTATGGTAGTTCCTCAAAAAATTACAAATGGAATTACCATATGACCCAGCAGTCCCACTTCTTTGTATATATCCAGAGGAAATCAGTATCTCTTTTTAAAAATATTTTAAAATTTTATTTGTTCATGAGAGACACACAGAGAAAGAGGCAGAGACACAGGCAAAGGGAGAAGCATGCTCCCCCGCTGGGAGCTTGATGTAGGACTCGATCCTGAGATTCTGGAATCACACCCTGATCCAAAAGCAGACATTGAACTGCTGAGCCACCCAGGCATCCCTGAAATCATTGTTTCAAAGAGATATCCACACTTCATTGTTCATTGCTGCATTATTTACAATAGCCAAAATATAGAAACAATCTAAGTGTCTTGGCTATAGTAATTATTTTACAATGTGTGTGCATATCAAAACATTACATATACCTTAAATATATAAAATTTGTATTGATAAAAGCCAGTCTTATAACTTTACTTTCTCATACAGTAGCCATCAGATACATGTAGCTATTTAGCACGTCTGAACTGAGATATGTTATAAGTGCCAAACACATACTGAATTTTGCTTAGCAGTTTTGTTTTGTTTTTTAAGTAGGCTCCACATCCATCTTGGAGTCTAATGTGGGGCTTGAATTCATGACCCTGAGATTGAGACTTGAGATCAAGAGTTGGATGCTTAACTGACTGAGCTACCCAGGTGCCCCAGCATACTGAATTTTGAAGACTTAGTCCAAACCAAGAAAAGAAAATGTCTATAATAATAATAATGTAGTAATTACATATTGGAATTGTAATATTTTTAATATACTGGGTTAAATATATTATTAAAATTTTAAAAAGAAATACCTCAATTCAACAACCTGGTTTTACAACTTAAGGAACTAGAAAAAGAACAAATTAAACCCAAAGCTAGAAGAAGGAAGGAAGTGATAAAAATAAGAGCAAAGATAAATGAAATAGAGAACAGAAAAACAATAGAGCAAATGGTACTAGAACAATAAGTATCCACATGCAAAATATAAATATAGAGATAGACCTTATACCCATCATTAAAATTAATTCAAAATGGATTATAGACCTAAATATAAAATACAAAACTGTAAAACTCCTAGAGGATAACATAGAAGAAAACCTAGATGTCCTTGGTAATGGTGATACCTTTTTACAGTACACACCAAAAGCATGATCCATGAAAGAAAGAATGGATAATCTGGATTTCATTAAAGTTACAAATCTCTGCTCCATGAAAGATAATATGGAGAGAATGGGAAGAGAAACCACAAAGAGAGAAAATATTTGCAAAAGATGTATCTGATTAAAAACTGTTATCCAAAAGATACAAAGAACTATTAAAACTCTGCAATAAGAAAACAAATAGCCTTATTGAAAAATGGGCAAATGGTCTTACCACCTCTTCAAAGAAGATTGATTTTTACGATGTTATTTACTTATTTGATAGAGAGCACAAGCCAGGAGGAGGGGCAGAAGGAGAGGGAGAAGCAGAATCCCCACTGAGCAGAGACCCCCCAACTCTGGCATCGATCCCAGAGATACCACTAAACAACTATTCCAATGGCCAAAATCAGGAACACCGACAACACCAAATGCTGATGGGAATATGGAACACAAGAACTCTAATTCATTGCTGGTGGGAATTCAAGATAATATATAGCTACCTTGGAAGACCGTTTGGCTATTTCTTAAAAATGTAAACATTCTTACAATATGATAGATCAGTTGTGCTCCTTGGTATTTACCCGAAGGAGTAGAGAACTAATACCCATACAAAAGCCTCCATGTGAATGATTATAGCAGTCTTTTTGTAATTGCTAATACTTGGAGCAACCCAAATGTCCTTCAGTAGGTGAATGGGTAAATAAGCTGTGGTACATTAGATAACAGGTCTAGATCCAGCACTAGAAAGAAATGAGCTTTATCAAGACATGAAAAGGCATGGAGGAACCTTAATGCATAAGAAATGAAGCCTGTCATGAAAAAGCTACATACTGTGTGGATTCAACTTTATAACATTCTGGAAGAGGCAAAGCTATGGAGACAGTAAAAAAAAAGCTCAGTGTTTGCCAGGAGGTTTGATTAGGCAGAGTACAAAGGAGTGAAACTATTCTGTTTGATACTGTAATGACAGATAATGTCATTATACATCTGTCCAAACTGATAGAATGTACAACACCAAAAATGAACCTTAAAATAAACTGAAAGTGGGGAGATATTGGTCAAAGGGTACAAAGTTTTATGAAATATGAATAAGATGTAGTGATCCAACGAACAGGAGAGTGGCTATATTTAACATTGATGCAGAGATCCTCAACAGCATACTAGCAAACTGAATTCAGCAGCATATTCAAAGAATTATCATTGTGACCAAGACAGATTTACTCCTGGAATGCAAGGATGGTTCAATATATGAAAATCAGTCAACCCCACATTAATGTAATGAACAATAGGTATTGTATGCTGATCTTAATAGATGCAGGAAAAGTACAGAACAACATTCAGCACCTTTTATGAGAAAACACTCAACAAACTAGGAATAGATGGGAGCTACCTCAAGATAATAAAAAACCTTTATGAAAAACTCACAGTTGGTATCATTCTCAATGGTGAAAGATTGAAAGTATATACTCTAATATCAGGAACGAAGCAAGGATGCCTACTCTCTCCACTTCTATTCAGTGTAATACTGAAAGCACTAGTTAAAGCAGTTAAGCAAGGAAGAGAAACAAAAGGCATCCAAAAAGGAATGGAAGAAGTAAAACTGTCTCTCTGCATAGATGATTATGGTGTTATATATAGAAAACCATAAAGATTCCACGCAAAAAAAATATTGCTAGACTGAATGAGCTCAGCAAAGGTTGCATAGTGAACACAAAAATAAGTTGCATTTTATTGCTAACAATGAACAGTATGAAAAGGAAGTTAAGAAAACAATTCCAATTACAATAGTATCAAAAAGAATAAAACACTAAGGAATTAACTAAGGAATTAATTAAGGAAGTGAAAGACTTCTACACTGGAAAGTAGGAAATAATGATGAAATAAATTAAAGAAGACAAATAAATGGAAAGACATCCTATGTTTATGGATAGGAAGACTTAATATTGTTAAGATGCCCAAAATGATCTGCAGATTTAATGCAGTCCTCATCAAAATCCAAAGAGTTTTTTTGCAAAAATGGGAAAATCTGCTCTAAAACTCATATGGAATCTCAGGGTACCCCAAATAGCCAAACAATCTTGAAAAAGAATAGTTTTGGAGGGCTCACACTTCTTGATTTCAAAACTTATTACAAAGCTACAGTAATCAAAACAATGTGGTACTGACATAAAGATAGACATATAAAGCAATGGTATAGAATAGAGAGCCCAGATATAAACCCTTGCATATATGGTCAAATGATTTTCAACAAGGGTGCCAAGTCCATTCAGTGGGGACAGTACAGTCTTTTCAACAAATGGTTCTGGAAAAACTGGGTATCTACTTGAATTGGACTTGGATCTTTACCTAGCACCTTATACAAAATTAATTATTTTTTAAAAAGATTTTATTTATTTATTCATGAGAGACACAGAAAGAGAGAGGCAGAGACATAGGCAGAAGGAGAAGCAGGCTCCCTACAGGGAGCCCTGAGCTGAAGGCAAATGCTTAACCACTGAGCCACCCAGGCATCCCCAAAATTAATTCAAAATAGACCTGAATGTATAAGCTAAAACTATAAAACTCTTAGAATATAGGGCAGAAGCTTCACAAGTTTGGATTTGAGAATGAATTATTAAATATAAGAAGACATAAATAACAAAGAATAAAGAGACAAATTGGACTTCATGAAAATTTAAAATTTATATGCATGGAAAGACTCATGATAGAACACAATCAACAGTGAAAATGCAACCCACATAATATGAGAAGATATTTCCAAGTTATATATCTGATAAGGGGCTAATATTCAGAATATGTAGCGAACTCTTAAAACTCAAGAATAAAAAACAAAAGAACTTGAATAGACATATTCAATAGACTTGAATAGACATTTTTTAATAGACATTTCACCAAAGAAAATATATGAATGATCAATTTCTACATGAAAAGATGCCCAAAATCACTAATCATTAGAGAAATGAAAATCAAAACAGTGAGATATCACTTCACATTCATTAGGATGGCTATTTTGAGGGGGAAGAGAAAGAAAGGAAGGGGGAAAAAGATGACAAGTGTTGGTGAGGATGTGGACAAATTGAGACTCTTATGCACTGTTGGTGGTTGTAAAATAGTGCAACCACTATGGAAAATACTATAGATGTTCCTCAAAAAGTATAAAATAAAATTACTGTATGATTCAGCAGTTTCACTTCTGGATATATGACTTGAAAGCAAGATCTTAAAGAGATATTTGTGCACTCACATTTATAGCAGCATTATTCACAATAGCTAAAATGTGGAAGCAACCCATCTGTCCATCAACAGATGAATGGATAAACAAAATCACACACACGCACACAATGGAATATTGTTTAGCCTTAAAAAGGAAGGAAATTCTCACATAAACTATAACATGGGTGAACCTTGAGGATATTGTGCAAAGTGAAATAAGCCAGTCAAAAAATGATAAATATGTATGATTCCACCTATATAATGTACCTAGAGTGGTCAGAATCATAGAGCCAGAAAATACAATTGTTGTTGCCAGCAGCTGTGTGAAAGGAGAAATGGGGAATTATTGTTCAGTAGGTATAGAGTTTCAGTTCCACCAGACGAAAAGTGTCCTAGAGATGGACAGTGGTGATAGTTGCACAACAATAGGAATCTACTTAATATTGCTGAACTGTGCATTTAAAAATGGTTAACCATTACACTTTCTACTTTAAAATTTTTCGCACTATATGAGTTCTGTCTTCTTTATTTATATGTGCTTCTTCTGGTAACTTGGAAACTAGGTTATTGATTTATTGTCAGGACATCCCCATATATTGCAGGTCAGTTACACATGTCTCCTACTTCAGCTGAAAAAATTTCTCATTTTTTCTCATTATCCTTGTTACCTTTAGGAGATTTTTAAATTGAATGGGGGAAACCATCATCTTTATCATTTTAATACCAGCAATTCCAGTATTATTCTTAGACTTTTTTGCTGTAAAACAGAAATGAATGTAAAATATATGCAGGAGACTGCACAAAATATAATACACAGCTTAAGAAAATTATTTTAAGTGAACATCTGTGTAAACACCAAAAGAATTAGATCTTTGAAATCACTCTAGAAGTTTTAAGTACAAATCCTTAAACAATATAGTTTAGGTTTGCCTCGTTTTTCATTTTATGTAAATGGAATTGTATGGTATGTATATATGATTTTGTACCTGTTTTCTTTTGTTCAATAGTATGTTTTAGGATTAAATGTGTTCTATATTTCTTTCCCTCCCTCATCCTTCTTTCCCTCTCTCCCTCTCTCTGTTTCTCTCCGTCTCTCTGTGTGAAGTATTTCACTAACAGAATAGACCACAATCCTAAGATCTATTTTATTGTTGATGAACCCTTGGATTATTTTCAGATCTAGGAAATTGTAAACAGCGCTGCTGTGAACACTTTTGAACATGTATTCTATCTTGTGTAAGCATGAATTTCTGTAGGTTATAAATCTGAGATTGCTGGGTCATAACATTTGCACCTCTTTAGATTTACCCTAATAGATGATGCCAGAGTTTTTCCATCAGGTCTGTATGAGCTCCCTTTGCTCCACATCCTTGTCAACACTTGATATTTTTGATTTCATTAAAATTTTAATTTAAAAAGTTTTTGATTTTAGCCTTTCTGGGGAGAAGTGTGTAGTAGTGCTTTGCGCAGTTCTCTGAATACTAATGTGATAGAGCAAATTTTTATTCTGATTATAAGTGCTTTGTGTGCATATATAAAATAATTTGGTACTAGGTTACTTAGCTTTTTATAGGAGGACAGGAAATGTGATATGTTAGCATTATAACATCAGATCTTCAGTGCCATAGTTCAGCTCCCCATGAACTGTTCAGTTGTAAGATGGGCAAGTATGGACTACTATGGTTTATAAGATACATGCTCTTGAAATAGCCTGTATGTGTAACTAGATCCCTAAAGGGACACATTTGATTACAAGAATCTCACTAAAACAAAGGGAGATCTTTTGTTTTTCAATAGCATTTATAGTTTATTGACAAGCTTCCTAGTCTAGATGCAGTCCAATAAGCTAGGGTCATTTTTACAATAAATAATGTTGCCTGGTAACAAACTTGACCATTCACGTTGATCTAATGCAGTATATTTCCATGGGAATGTTGCTAGAAGGTAAATTTGAGGTCATCTTATAAAAGGCTTAGGTCTTTTAGTTAACCCTTTCTCTCTGGAAATACTTGTTATCTTTACAATCCTATTTTCTAATCCATGGATATGGTATATTTCTCATTCTTTAAGACTCTTTTATTTTCTCTCAGTAAAGCTTGGTAGTTTTTAAATAACACTCTTGTGCATTATTTGTAGATTTATTCCTTAGTACTTGTTATTTATGCTACCATAATGGTCTTAAAAATTTAAATTTCTAACTGCTTTTTGTAGGAATGCAGTTGGTTTTGTACACCATTGTTTTTTTGTATCCAGCAATTTCCTTAAATTCTATATTCATTCTAATAAATTACTTGTAGATTCTTTTGATTTTCTGTGTACTTAATTATATTATTTGCAAATAATGTCAGTTATATAATTTTGATTCCTTTCTAATAGTTACAACCTTTTATCTTTTTCTGGCCTTGCTAAACTAGCTAACACCTGCAATACAATGTTGAGTAAAAAGGGTGATAGATTCCCAGTCTCAAAGGGAAAACTTAAAATATTTCACCATTAAATTATTTGCTGAAGACTTTATGAGTTAAGGAATCTTGTTACTACTACTTTGCTAAGACTATTTTATAAATATAAATGGACATTACATTTTACTAGATGTTTCTCTGTATCTAATTAGATGATTATATCTACATATTTTCCCCTATAATCTGTTAATTTGGCAAGTTGCCTCAATATATTTCCTAATTTATTTGTTAAGTCAAATGTGCATTCCTTGGGTAAGTGTCCAGTTTGTTTAATTTATAAATTGCTAGGTTCAGTATGCTAATAATTTTATTAGCACTTTTGCCTCTATATTCATGACAGATTTTTTTCACCTGTAATTTCACTTTTTACTATTGAGTTTGGTATCAGAGTTTGCAAGGATCATGAAATGAGTTGTGAAATAAACTAATTTTTCCTATTTCCCAGAAGGCTTTGTATAATATTGGAGATACTTATTCCTTGAATGTTTGGTAGAACTTATCAATAAGGTCAATTGAAATTTTGTTTATAGGAAAGTTTTTTTGTTTTTGTTTTTTACTAATTTCAGAGGTAGAATTTAGTGATTCATCAGTTGCATATAACACCCAGTGCTCATTATATCAAGTGCCCTCCTATAATTACCCTATAGGAAGGTTTTTAATTACAGATTTAATTTCTTTTATAGTTGTAGAACTATCCAGGGTTTTTGTTTTCTTCTAGCCATACTTTTCTAGGAATTCATTTTCCTCTTTTTCTCTTGATCAGTCATATCAGAGTTTTAATTGATTTTGTCATTTCAAAGAAGCAACTTTTGGTTCATCCTTTTTATTGTATGCATATTTCCAATTTCACTGGTTTTTATTCCATTTTTATTATTTTATTTTGCATATTGCTATTTGGGAGTCTACCATAAGTGCAGCTCTGGCTCTCCATTCACTCTTCCAGAGCCACCATTATAAAAGCAGTCCTGAGAACTTTGCTCCCTCTCTAGTTTTCTAGTCTCTTCACAGCCTAGGCTTAAGGATAGTTGTTTGGTATATCTTAGAAAGTTTCCTAAACATTTTGTTTAGCTTTTTAAAAAAATATATTTATTTATTCATGAGAGACACAAAGAGAGAGGCAGAGACATAGGCAGAGAGAGAAGCAGGCTCCATGCAGAGAGCCTGATGCAGGACTCAGTCCTGGGACTCCAGGATCACACCCCTGGGCAAGGGCAGATGCTCAACCACTGAGCCACCCAGGCGTCCCTTTGTTCAGCTTTTTAAAAACTGTGTTCAGATGGTAGTCCTTTAATGTAAGTTTCTCCTAATATTATTTTAACTACAGCATAATCTTTCTGATTGTCTGAGAAGTAAAATAACAAAACCCAATTTTTCCATGAGAATAAAATGTAATGATTTAAGTGAAAATACTTTGAAAAATAATAAGCAGTACAAATACAAGTGTTTTAATTTTCACCACTGCTGTTAATTTGGGCTCACCAAATATTAAGATTTATCCACACTTTCCTCAGTTGTTTTCAAAAACTTGTAATAATTGGGGTTGCCTGGGTGGCTTAGTCAGTCGAGCGACTCTTGGTTTCAGTTCAGGTCATGATCTCATGGGTTGTGAGATTGACCTCTGCCTTGGCTCTGGGCTCAGCAGGGAGTCTACTTGATGATTCTCTTCTACTGCCCCTCCCCCTACTTGTGCTCTCCCTCTCTCTCAAATAAATTTCAAAAAAATTGTGATAACTGGGGGAAGGCTCCCAGAATCAGTAGTAGGGAGAACAAACTGTCCTACAATTTTAGCAATGGTAGTATATATTTCACTGCTCTGGACTTACATAGTTCTAGTTCTAGTTCCAACCAATAATCTAAAATCCAAAGAATGGACAAAGGGTTTTAGTAACTAAATACTTCTAGGGTTTAAATTGTTTGCCTTAATTGCCCTTTTGGAATCAATTTAATATACACAGGACAGCCAGTCATCTTTTTTTTTTTTAAGATTTTTTATTTATTTATTCATGAGAGGCACAGAGAGGGAGAGAGAGAGAGAGAGAGACAGAGACACAGGCAGAGGGAGAAGCAGGCAGAGAGCCCAGTGCGGGACTTGATCCCGGGTCTCCAGGATCACGCCCTGGACTGAAGGTGGCGCTAAACCACTGAGCCACCAGGACTGCCCCACAGCCAGTCATCTTAAATTGACTAAGGCAACTACTAATCTCAAGAAATTCATACTTTCTACTGAGGTCCTAAAACTGCATTATCTTGAAATGTAAATTACATGTTGGTTAAGAGCACAGGCTCTGGAGTGGGAGCACCTTGTTATAGATTCTAACTCCTTCACTTTCTAGCTATGTTAACTTCAGTGTCTAGAACTGAAATTTGGAATAATAGCACTTATCTCAAAGGAGTTGTGAGGATTAAATGAGCTAATCCATGTAAAGGTTTTAACATTGCCTGTGGGACATTAAGTGCTCAGAATATACTTTATAGATTAATGAAAGATTAACATCTTTTTGTGGACAGAAAAAACATATTGTAGTAAAAATTCTATGTGAGGGTTAAAGGAATATTGAAAATTCCTGCTGACTGGAGTTGGAAAGATTTCATGTGCAAGATGACAGCTGTACCTAATCTTGAAGGTAGAGTAGAATTGTAGCAGTTTGTACTTGGGACTGAAGATACTCCAAAGTGAGGTGACTATCTATATGATCAAAGACGGGAAGTGGGGCAGCTGGGGCTCAGAAGGAAAGCATAGTGATTCTAGAGAATGGTGAATCATCCTAGGGAGTAGATACATTTAAAAAGATTTGGGATTCTTTGCTCAAAAGTATCTTGACATCATTTTATATGTTTAAGAGTCATGAGAGGCTTTGACCTGTGCTTTAAGAAGATTGTTGCTATGGCAATGAATCAGATAAAGGAGAATTTGGAAGAAGGGGGACCTCTTAGGAAGATTTTGCAATAGCTAGGCAAAAGAAAATAGATTACAACAATAGGATCAAAATTTCCCATGAATTAACGAATAAAGGATGATAGGGGAAGGAAGAGGTCAAAGCTGATTCTGAGATTTAAAGTCTAGACAATTGGAACAATAGCAGTATCATTTGTAAACATAATGAAAATGAAGCAGGTTGTTAGAAAAGATTATAATTATAGTTTGAACATATTGAGTTTGAATTTTATATGGCAGGAAGGACGGCCAGCTGGAAATGTCAACTTGAGATAGTTTGAACTATAAATGTATATTTGGGAATCATCTGCATGGAAGTGATAGTTGAAATCCTGGGAGTGAATCAGCTCAAAGTGTGGAAAGACAAGACTATTTACAGCAATACCTAGAGGAATATATATGTGCTTATATCAGTGGAAGAAGGGGAAAGAGCAAAGAGAAGGCAGCCATAGTGAGAGGAGTAGAGCAGAAAAAATGGAATTGAGATTTCTTGCAGCTATTAAAATCTAGGAAATTTTGTAACAAGTTATTTGACTGTGTTTCCTGAAAGCATTCCTATTGCTTTTGATAGCAAGAGTAACCAGATGGCCTTACTATCTTTAATATGTAAAATGCTATGTTAACAGAAACAATACGTTAAAATTACCTATACTAAATAATAGGAATGTTAAGTGAAACAATGGTTTCAAGTCCTAGTTCCTCTCTACTGTTAACACTTCAAACTGGCTCTATCATCATGATGGTTGACATCTTCTTGTAGTTCTTGGTTAAGCTGAGATTGGTATAATTTCATTCATACAGTAGTTTGATTGAGAGAGAACTAGAAAGATCACCTACTTAAGCAGATCAGTTAATAAAAATCAGTGAGATTCTGATTGATCATAATTAAAAAAAATCTGATCATAATTAGAATGGCTCTTAGAAATTTCCTCTCTTGGTGCATAAAAAAGATAAGTGTAATATCTGTGCTTTACTTTCCCAGAATGTTAAATAAAGAGGTGTTGGGGTGCCTGAGAGGCTCAGTCAGTTAAGTGTCCTCTGCCTTCAGCTCAGGTCATGATCCTTTGACTCTGGGATAGTCCTGCATCTGGCTTCCTGCTCATCAGGGAGCCTACTTCTCCCTTTCCCTCTGCCTACAGCTCCCCCTGCTTGTGCTTGCTCTCTCTGTCAAATAAATAAATAAAATCTTAAAAAAAAAAAAAATGCCTTCTCATACATCTGGTCACTGAAAAAATAAAAGAAAGAACTTTTATTTTTGTTTAAGATTTTTATTTACTCATGAGAGACACACAGAGAGAGGCAGAAACATAGGCAGAGGGAGAGGCAGGCTCCCCACAAGGAGCCCAATGTGGGACTCCATCCCAGGGCCCCGAGATCACACCCTGAAACGAAGGCAGATGCTCAACTACTGAGCCACCCAGGCATCCCAAAAGAAAGAACTTTTAAAGAGTTGTTCCAACATCTGAGAGTTTGGTTCTACCATTAGTGGTCACATTTTGGTGTCTTCCTTTCTTTGGAAAGCACTAAATTAGTCACTCAGAGCTTCTTTTTTCACCAAACCCATAGGAATAGGTACATTGCCAAGAATCCCAAGGGCCCCATTTTGCACATAAAGTATCAAGACTATCTTCTAGTTAAAGCTTTGTTTGCAAAAGTATTTTTCACTAATATTGAAGAAATTCATGGCCTTTGAAGTTTCCAAAAGACTGTCAAATATAGGAATTCAAGTGCTAGTAATGTATTACCTATAGTAATAATAATTGCGATTAACATTTACAGAGTTGTTTCTGTGTGTCATACATGGTGCCAAGTATTTACACACAACAGTATTTATTGAGTGCCTGCTATATGCCAGAATCTGTTCTGAATGCTTGGGATAAGTTAGTAAAACAAACTAAGATCCATATCTTCATAGCCCTTTTATTTAGTGAGAATGGGCAAAGTAATAAGCATTAAGTTTAACCGATAAGCATATTTTGGTAACGACCAAAATATATGGACCATAAGAAGATGATAGGTACCATGGAAAAAACAGAGCAAGGTAAGGTAGTCAGGACTGTGGAGTTGAGGTTGAATGATGAAGGTGAGTTACAATATTAAATAGGGCAGCTAGAATAGGCCTAACAAAAATGGTTGCATTGGAGTTAACCATGAAGATATGTGACAGGAGAGCATCCAGGCAAATGGAGCAATCTGTACAAAAGCTCTAAGGTGGGACCATGTCTTGGGTATCTAAAGAACAGCAAAGAGGTTAATACAGTTCAAAGTGGTCAGGGGAGAGGTGGTAATGAGCAATAATGGGTGGGAGGAGTAGGAGGCAGTCCTCTTACTACAGTGACACTATGAAATCGGTACCATTACAATCTCCATTTTATAGTTGAGGAAGCAGAGACCTAGAGAAGTAAAGTAACCTGCGACATCGGGAGCCAGCTATAGCAAGAAACAAGCATTTACATTCGTTTATATCCTGAAGGGTCTGAAATTATTTAACTGCTTATTTCTTTATGACCTCTGCAAAATATTAGATGAAAGATCAGCTGTTCTGAAGTGGATGATTTATTGTACAATGGTTCTACTTCAGTATTCTTTTTCTGCAACCAATATGACCATTTACAGGGCTTGTAATTTTATCAAAGTTTCTTCTATTACAAATGACTTCTTTTGCTTGGCAGTGCAGTAAGCATCCTTGTAAGATATTTTTAATTCAAGGGTTTTATGCTAGGGAAATCCAAAGCTTAGTTTAGTTCTTTTAGCCTTTTCATATTGAACCTTCTTAGAAACAAGGGTATATTCATAATCATAATGACATGGTATATTTTCCCTATTTCTTAAGCACAGAAAGCCATTATAGATTATAACATGGCGGTAATGACTTTTGTACATTACCTGTGTAAGTGCTTCTGATGACTGGAATGAATCAGTGTAATGATAGTTGCAGATTACCTGTGCCGTGTACTTATTACTCATACTTGGAATGAATCAGTGCTCTAATAATATAATTTGATAAATAAAAACATTTTTTAAAAAACAATCCTTTAAATAATAGAAAGTCTAAGGAAAAAAATATGTTTGTGCCCAGTGCATTGATCCCCTGCCTCATCCATAGACCATTTTCCACTCTACTTCCAGGTTAAGTGACTACAACAATCTGAAAATCACAGTGGAAAGTCACCATTAGATGAAAAGATATTTAATAGTTTGTTTTTATATATGTCAAATTGATGTGGTTAAAAGATCTATTATTATAAAGTAAATACCCTACTACATTGGGAATTCCATTTTTACCTACTTCTTTATATTAGGTAGATTTGATCCAAATTTATTGAATTTTATGGCCTGTGAATTTTTCAGCATTTATTTTGTATAGGTGATTACTTAAAGAACAGCACGTTGCAAGATTCATGTTTTGTTTATATAACAGTTGGTTAATCTGACAGTTAAAAAAATTTAATAAAAAAATAAGAAATTACATCCTTGGTGTTTCTTAGTAGTTTTTATTACAGGAGCAGTGAATGCATAATCATAATTACGTGGAGTTGATGATTTTAATTGTTTGGCACTAACATGCTTTTGTCAAGTGGGGGCATCATTGGTCTTTCTTAAGTAAGCTGTGTGTCAAGAATGGTTTTGCTTGTTAAACTTAAGTGATATTAGGGGTAAATAATCATTCCCCTTTCACTTTATTTCAGAGGGCTCCAATTTATGTTTATAGCCAGCACTTTTAACTGATAGCAGAATTTTAAATCCAGAAACATTTAGTAGTTTTCTTAATGGTTTTCAGTTGTACCAGCCTCTAATGTTATCATCACAAAATGTGATCATTACTCAATAAAGAAAGTGACATGTTTGTAAGAATAATAAAAGTTTAGGATAAAAATCTTATGTAGTTTTTGGGGTTTTTGTTATCATTGTTTTAAGTACATGAACAAGGGGAAAAACAAAGAATATGCTTAAGATTTAACATACACACAACACATACCCCTAATTGACCTACAAAAGTAGCTTTCAGTGATAATTAAAAGATACTTTGAGCAAATCTAAATTGTGTGCTATTGCTACCAATACCTGACTATTGCTAAGAGCTCTAAATCTATTTTGCCATCATTAAATTTATGTAAGAAATATCTGAGTGTGATTATCATTGTGCTTTCTAAAATGCATGATTACTGCATTTAAAAAACTTACTAGGTTTTTTATCTTTCCACTGCTAACAGTTTGTGCTACAGTTAGACTTCATGATACATTATTTTTAATCTAGTCAAAAAGGAACTATATTTGTACATTTTTGTACTGGGGGAAATTTCTTAGGGTGTAAGAGTTACACAAATATTCAGACTTAAGTATTTAAATACTTTAATATAATGTTTCCATCAATATAGCTCTTGGCTTGTTCTTATGTATGAGTTTAAAATCTTGCATATCTACATCCTTGTCAGGCAAATGCCATAGGCTAAAACTGAAGATAATAACTTAAGATTCATGTCTCCTTCTTGGAAGTTACAGTTGTCTTGAATTGACAGTTTTGAAGGACCTAAACTGACATCAAAGAGTTTAAATGATCTAGTGAGGTCAATTAATGTTAATTTTCATCTTCCATTAAATTATTTTAATGTTTTTCTCTTTTCTTTTTTTCTAGCCGAGTCCTATACCGAGTCCTGTTTTGGGGCGAAAGCCAAATGCTAGTCAGTCATTGCTTGTATGGTGCAAAGAAGTTACAAAAAACTACCGGGGAGTGAAAATCACCAATTTTACTACATCGTGGAGAAATGGTTTATCTTTTTGTGCAATATTACATCACTTTAGACCAGATTTGATGTAAGTAGAAATGTTTTCCCTTCCCTATAAATATTTTATAAATAATAGTTTTTAAAAAAACATAATTTCTTTACATATGTCCTGAAATAGTTGACTTTGTGTTTCTTTATTACCTACACCTTTTGCTTTTTGAGAAAAGATATGTGTGCCAGAAAGAAAAGTTCCCCTTCTTGATGCCTAAAATCAATCTTTTCTCTTTAAAAAAAGCAAAACAACAAAACACTTTTTCTTCTTAATCTCATAACAGAACTAACTTCAAATTATTATGAAAATTGTGTGGCTGTTAAAATGAGATGAGACAAATAAGCTGGTAGCTCTTTGTACATTGACAACAAGGGATTACCTCATGGTAAATTTGGTTGTCAAGCCTGGTCTCTGGTGCCCTGCCTTAACTTCTCTTTTAGATGGAAAGCTTCAGGCAATGAAACATGTAATCACTGTTTCTGTTATTTATTTATTTATTTCCTTAATTTTCCACACTATTAGTTTTGTTGATTGAATTGCTGTGAAATTGCTAGTTACTCTTTGGTATTATAGAATGTCACATTTTTAGATTCAGTTTGTTTTAAAAACAGCTGTTTTTTTTTTTTTTTAAATCAAATACTGTATGTACCTACTGTGCCATTTTCTCCCTCAGTGACTACAAGTCTCTGAATCCTCAAGATATTAAGGAGAACAACAAAAAGGTAAGAATTGCCCAGGAGAAAAATATGTACTTTCAAATTTGACTCCTCTCTGGCTTTTGTTAATTTGGGGAAACTGAGGTTGTTTTGTGAGGTCATAACTGCAGCTTACAGAAGGTAGTCTGCTTCCTGCAGTTCAAATAGGATGCATGGTTTACTTTGAGTTGTCATAGCCTTTAAAGATCACAAGTGCCAGACTGGCATCCGATTTTAATATGTGTATGGACTTCGTTAACTGTTAAATTTTTGTTGAAGCATACTGCTTTTATTCAAGATTTAGCTTTTAAAAAGTACACCCAACGCTGTTACACCATAAATGATTATGAGTTTAGAAAAATCTGTTGAGAGGGGATAAGGGCAGGAGCCTAATGAGTTATAAAAGAAAAGGATGCATATGTTCCTAGAAGCAAAAAGATATGAACATTGGATTTTTTTTTCATTTTCTGGTAAACTGTACAGTTTTTCCACATAATTAATTAGTATACTGAGGTCAGAGCTTCCCAGTGGGGATATTGATCCTTTGGCCTTCAGGGTAGCTATGTGAGGCTGAGCTTTCAGAAGTGCTTGGGCCAGCTGACTGTGGCCACAGGCTAACTTAACTATTTACCCCAGTGCACAGTACAACATTATAATTATGAATGTGTACTGTGATACGAGAAAAGAGCGAAACACTAAGTCAACATGTAGTGGGTACTCAGTGTGTTTTGTGCTGCATTGAATTCTTCAACTGAGAAGTTAATGAAATATGTTGTTATCTTAGAATAGGAATTCTTAATCTGGGACATATGGATAGAATTCAGGGGGTTCTTGAACATTACAATCGGGTGAGAATGTATTTTATTTTGTTTTATTAATTCTTTAAATGAAATTCAGCATTTCCTTCAGTTATGAATTTAGGCAGCACACCACTTTAGCATTAGCCATGCCTGAGACTTTATCACCTTGAGAATCTTAGATATTTTGATTGCAGTTGTAATAGCTACAAATATCTTTTAAACTCATCACTTCTTCAAAATTACAGTTGTTAATACAGTCACAAAAAGCACATGTATTGCTGTTTCTCAATTACTAATATTTTCATAGTTTTTCATATAATTGGTTTCTTCTTTAATCCTATGTATTTTATAACCATAAAAGCATTATTCTGAGAAGAGGTTCATTACCAAAAGAATTCATGGAACAACGTGATTAATAACCTCTGGTCTGGACTAAAGTTTTCAGTGTACTTTAAATTAGATAATTAAACCACCAGTGTTAAAAAATCTATAAATATAAAGGGAACCTTGATAGAAGTTCAGCTAGCAGATGGGAATTTAAGTCAATGATTTTTTACTTTTATTGCTCTCTAAATCCAAAAATTTGTATTGTCATTAAAAATGCTTTTTTCTTTACAAATTCATATGCTGGCCTAGAGAAATACATTTTAAAACTGTCATTTTTTTTTTAATTGAAGTATGCCACCAAAAAAGGTAAATCTTAAAATTTTAGTGTATTTTCTTTATAGAAATCACATCTGTGGTGGGCATGTTAAGAGTAAATCATTTCTCATGAATTATTTTTTGTATAATTTTGTAGAACTTGTGTCTCTCAAAGTGAAAGCCTGTTTTCATCAATTAAATTATATCTTTAGATATATTTCTATGCCTGCATTTTTTTTGCATTTGAATAAAATACTAAGTTAATTTAAACACAGATAAAAGCGTTATAAAATAAATCTTTATTATTTTTATAAAATGAAGTTTTGTTTTGTTTTGTTTTGTTTTAAATATTTATTCATAAGAGACACAGAAAGGCAGAGGGAGAAGCAGACTCCCTGCGGGGAGCCCGATGTGGGACTTGATTCTGGGACCCTGGGATCACGCCTTGAGCCAAAGGCAGACACTCAACCACTAAGCCACCTAGGCATCCCTAAAGTAAAGTTTTTTAAAATACTGTTTGAAATTCTGAAAAAGACTTGTTGATTGTACCCAGCTATGTATTTTTAAGAGTACAGAGATTTGCCTGAAGGCGTCACATTTCTTTCCATTACTTTTTCAGGAAATTAATAATGATGATCATACCTTGCGTTTACATATTGCTACATAGAGAATATCCTATTAATATTTTTCTCAATTAGATCTTGTAGGGCAGGTAATCATGTGTTTTTGAAAAGGTTTTAATTTAGATGATCCTATTCATTGTACAATTGAATAAATAATTGTTAATACAGTCTTTCCTTTTCATCACTTTCCAACTTCCTACCTGATATCTACATTGAGTATCAGTTGCTACCTGCGGATTTATTTCCGGCTTCACACAGTTCTTCCTGATAACCCCATCTGCCCTTGATTGAACTTAAAGCAGCACAAGAAACAAAGCCTGTGTCTTAAGTTCCATGCAGATGCATAACATAACTGGCAAGGACTCCTCCTTGCCAATTAAATAATATCTAGGAATGAATAAGACAATTTTCTTTGAAAGACCTCTTCTTTTTCTCCACATACAAACAGCTAAAAAGGTGATTGACCACAGCAGAAGTTAACCTATGGGAAAATTCCTTTATAAAGTCTTGACCTCCCTTGTAAAAAACCCGGTTTGTTTTTAAATGTTTTTTTAGTGCAGTTAGTGTGCATAAAATGAATTGCTACATGAAGCAAAACACAGGAGATTCCCCACGAGGAAGCTAATCATTTTCCCAGGTCTGTAAAAAGGACTGAATAAAAAAGGTATTTACCTGTGACATATGATCTTAACCAGTATGTCAGTGTTTTAGATAATTGGGAAATGTTTAGAATACTGCCTGTGGTGCTTTTCATGATGGTCTGCAATTGATGTCTGTCAATCAGGTTGTCAAGGCACATGAGGAGGAAAATGACTTTAATTTTCCTAAAACATGTAAAATAACAAACAGGCCTAAACATGCACACCAACTGAGCCATTCACTTGAGTAAATATTTTGAGGTACCTATATTATGAAACATAGTGCTGTGAAAATTGAAGAGATTTTAATATTGCAATTTATTTTTCATTTTCTTTCTTACTTATTCCACAACATTTATTAAACTACAGGAAGAATATGAGACAAGGATTAAATTCAAAGGTAGAAATGCACTTTAACATGTAAGTGCAAAAGACTAATTCCTTCTAAATTGTTACATAACTTCCTAACCTTTCTCTTAAGAAAAGCTTTGCATTATGATCCTACATCTAGGTTGTTATAAAGTCTAGACATTTTATATTCCAAAGTCAGTATACAGCTAGAGGGTCCTTACCTTTCCCAAGAGTATATCTGAACCTTTAACCATATTTTTAATGCTTCCTAGCAACACAGTGCTGTTTTCAAGGGTTAGTTCAGGATGGTAATAATTAATTGTAAATTGAGAAACAGCTTTGATTCTTCAAAACTAGAAAAACCTGATGTGCCACAGGCATTTAAAGGCTAACAAAAATAATACAATGCAGCCTCACATTCTCAACTACGTTGTACTACTCAAAACATTTCATTCTTTCCAAAATGGATGTAGTGAAAATGCAATCACTCCACTCATTATGAAAATCGGTCTTAATTGGGCATTTAAAAAATGTATATTCCTGGACTTTAATAACACTTATACTTTATACCAGGTAATCTAGGAGTTAGTTCTTTGGGGTTATGTAGCTATATTTTTTCTTCACAATCACTGCAATTATATGAACATGGTAAAAAGAAGTTGATAGGAATGATAAAACTTTAGATTATTTCTTTATACCTTAGTTCCTTATAAAAATTGATTCTAAGATTTCTTTTTGTTTTAATTCTAATTTTTGCTTATTTTCTTTATTGGAAAAGAATATTTCAATTGCTATTAAGAAACTTTTTTTTTTCTTGCACTTACCCCACTTTTAGAAATTTCTCATGTGAAATTTTGTTCTGTTCTTGTGGCAATAATGTCAGTAACATAGTATGCCCTCCAACAACAACAACAAAATCCATTAAAATTTTGCTTTCTTTTAATGGTAACTAAACTTTATTTTTATAACTTTTTAATTAAAGTATAAATGACATATAACATCATATTGTTATAGGTGTACAACATAGTGATTCAATATATTGTGAAATGTTCATCACAGTCTGTCTAGATAATATCTATTCTTTTGCTGTTTTTAAAATGTATGGATTGTTTGAATTATTCAATATATCTTTGTTTTTCCTTTCTTTGAAGGCATATGATGGATTTGCCAGCATAGGAATTTCCCGGTTATTGGAACCTTCTGACATGGTCTTACTGGCAATTCCTGACAAACTGACTGTTATGACTTATCTCTATCAAATCAGAGCACATTTCAGTGGCCAAGAACTGAATGTTGTCCAGATAGAGGAGAACAGCAGTAAAAGCACATACAAAGTTGGAAATTATGAAACAGATACAAACAGTTCTGTTGATCAGGAAAAGTTCTATGCAGAGCTTAGTGATCTGAAACGGGAGCCTGAACTACAGCAGCCTACCAGTGGAGCAGTAGACTTCTTATCGCAAGATGACTCTGTATTTGTAAATGATAGTGGGGTTGGAGAGTCAGAAAGTGAACATCAGACTCCTGATGATCATCTTAGTCCAAGCACAGCCTCTCCGTACTGTCGCAGGACTAAAAGTGACACAGAACCCCAAAAGTCCCAGCAGAGCTCTGGAAGGACTTCAGGATCTGATGACCCTGGAATATATTACAATACAGATTCAACCCACACACATTTGTTAGGCAAGAAGAGACTACTGAAAGCTGAGACTTTAGAATTAAGTGACTTCTATGTTAGTGATAAGAAGAAGGATGTGTCTCCACCCTTTATTTGTGAGGAGACAGAGGAACAAAAGCTTCAGACTCTAGACATTAGTAAAAACCTGGAGAAAGAAAAATTAGAGAATTCCAGACCCTTAGAATGCAGATCAGATCCTGAATCACCTATCAAAAAACCAAGTTTATCTCCCACTTCCAAACTTGGATACTCATACAACAGAGATGCAGACCTTACAAAGAAAAAACGAACTTCCCTGAGGCAGACAGAGTCTGATCCAGATACTGACAGAACCACTTTAAATCATGCAGATCATTCCACTAAAACAGTCCAGGTAAGTGAATTAGAATGACGAATACCTATATTCAGTAAATAGTTATTCTGAATATTTTGGAGGTTTTTATATTTTATAGAGCACTTTCAAATGCTACAAATGGTTAAAGGTAAAGTATAATTACCCATTATAGAAAAACCTAAACTATACCTGCACTTCATTTAAAGTTTATGTTATAATATATTAAGCCTACAAATAAATCCAAATTTGAACATTCTAGAATAAAGAATGTCAGTTTTTCAAATCCAAATATTATTTGCCTATAAAAACAGAACATTTCACTGTAAGAATAAAGTCAGAGATATTTCATTATTCCATTTAGTAGGAATACTTTCTGAAAATGTGTAGTGCTAAATTATATATTTCCCATTTAGAATATTGTCTTCAAATATTTTAGTTATATTAGTGTTTTCAGTCCCATCATTACTTGTGTTTAAAAATTCCAGTAATATCCAGATTCCTCCCCACAAGAGGAAAATGACACAGATTTTTATACAAATATTTACTATATTTAATTGAATCTCTGGCACCATAAATTATAAGACATACCATTATTTTAGGTACCAAAAAGAAAGAAAAACACTGCCAGTAAATTATGATAAATGGTTTTCTTATCACATAGAATTTTTATTTTATTTATTTTTTTTAAAGATTTTATTTATTTATTCATGAGAGACACAGAGAGAAAAAGAGAGAGGCAGAGACATAGGCAGAGGGAGAAGCAGGTTCCATGCAGGAAGCCCGATGTGGGACCCAGTCCGGGATCCCAGGATCATACCCTGAGCCAAAGGCAGACAGACGCCCAACCACTGAGCCATCCAAGCATCCCTAGAATTTTTATTTTATACATATTGAACAAATTCTTTTAGACTTATTCAAGCATGGATTTTTTAAATCATATAACACTCTATGTATGCATAAAAAAGGAGTTTAAGTAAAATTGTTTAAGGTATAATTCTTTAGAATTAGAATTTAAAATCCAACTCTTCGGATCACTTTTTGATTTGGAATTGTTGGTATTCCTGGTTTTTCCAGGCAGTGTTGTCCTCTGTGCCATCAAAAGCATGATGTTACAGCAGTGGTCCTCAGTATGATCTAGGGACGTCTGAGGCTCTCCTAACCTCTTTCAGAGAGCCCCCAAAGTTGAAGCTACTTTCATAGTAATAATAGAACCTTATTTATCTTCTTCACTTTTGTTCTCTCACAAATGTACAGTGGTGTTTTCTGAGATCTCAAAAGATTGAATACAAAAGTAAGTATGATGGGCGCCTGGGTGACTCAGTCTGTTAAGGGTCTGCCTTTGGCTCATGTCATGATCTCTGTTAAGGGTCTGCCTTTGGCTCATGTCATGATCCCAGGGTTCTGAGACAAAGCCCCACGTCAGGCTCTCTGCTTAGTGAGGAGCCTGCTTCTCCCTCTCCCTCTGCCTACTGTCTACTTGTGCTTTTTCTCTCTCTGTCAAATGAATAAAATCTTTTAAAAAAAAGTTGACGTGAGAATCCAGTTGCCTGCTATTAAGCCAGATATTAAAGAGATTTCCAAAAAACACAAAATAATGCCATTCTCACTTATTTTTTGAAGTATTTTTGTTAGAATATGTTAACCAGTCCAGGTGGCTCAGCCATTTAGCGCCGCCTTCAGCCCAGGCCGTGATCCTGAAGACCCAGGATGGAGTCCCACGTCAGGTTCCCTGCATGGAGCCTGCTTCTCCCTCTGCCTGTGTTGCTTCTTTCTCTCTCTGTGTGTGTCTCTCGTGAATAAATAAATAAAATCTTAAAAACAACAAAAAAAAGAATATGTTAACTTCTCATGGATTTATAGGGTTTTTAAAAAAGATATTTATTTATTTATTTATTTATTTATTTATTTATTTATTTATTTGAGAGAGAGTACAATTCAGGGTGAGGGGAAGAGTAGAGGGAGAGGGAAAAGCAAACTCCTTGCTGAGCCCAGAGCCTGATGCAGGCCTCAATCCCAGGACCCCAAGATCATGACCTGAGCTGAAGGCAGCTGCTTAACTGACTGAACCACCCAGCTGCCCCTATTATAGTATTTCTAAAGGAATGGATAAGCAATTTTCAACATTTCTGTGTTTTAATTTCCAAAGTGATAAGTAGATATAACCGACATAAAGAAGAGCCTTTTGAGATCCTCAGTAATTTTTAAGCACCTGTAGGAGTTCTGAGACCAAAAAATTTGAGAACCTCTGAATTACATTTTTTACCGTTGTCTCTGGTGTTCTCAGTAATACTCATTGATAGTAACATCTTCTTGACCTTATCAGAAGGTCCTGGGGCCCCTGGGTGGCTCAGTCAGTTGGGCGTCTGCCTTTGGCTTGAGTCATGATCTCAGGGTCCTGGGATCAAGCCCCATGTCTGGCTCTCTGCTTGGTGGGGAGTCTGTTTCTCCCTTTCCCTCTGTGTGCGCTCTCTCTCTCTCTCTCTCTCTCTCTCAAATAAATAAATAAATAAATAAATAAATAAAATCTTTTTCTCTCTCTCTCTCAAATAAATAAATAAATAAAATCTTTTGAAAAAGGAAGGTCTCAAGATAAGATTTTCAGACAATAACCTGGAGTTATATTCCATTTTCAATTACTACTCAAATGTTTGTTAACTGAAACATCAGTTACCCTGGATGGGACTAGAGGATATTATGCTAAGCGAAATAAGTCAATCAGAGGAAAACAATTATCATACGATCTCACTCATATGTGGAATTTAAGAAACAGAACAGTGGAACATAAGGGAAGAGAGGCAAAAATAAAATGAAATCAGAGAGGGAGACAAACCATAAGAGACTCTTAATCATAGGAAACAAATCGAGGGTTGCTGGAGAGGAGGAGGGTAGAAGGATGGGGTAACTGGGTGATGGACATTAAGGGGGGGCTCGTGATGTAATGAGTACTACATATTATATAAGACTGGTGAGTCACTGACCTCTACCTCTGAAACCAGTAATACATTATATGTTAATTAATTGAATTTAAATAAAATTTTTAAAAAAGAAATCAGCGTGCCAAAGTATAAAAGAAAAAGGGGGATTGCAGTCTTGCCACCTGAAATATCAAGCAAATATATATGTAGGCCTTGATGGCTGTCTTGACTACCACCTGGCTGACAAAGATTATAAGATGTCATCAATTTTAAATTTTCAGAGGTGTTAGGAAAAAACATGCATCTTCAAATCAAAGAAATACAGTAGCTAAAAACGTAAGCCCCTGTTCTAATAAAATGTCTCAAATTACAGATTCTAAGTACTTTAACTTTTAGGATAGCAAAGCTTTCAAGTCATCAGAGTGTCCATACACAGCAGATAATCAAGAAACATCCAGTGATTAACAACTGCAGAATTTGGTGAGCCTAAGTTGAAAGTATTACTCAGTACAGATTTTTCTTATGACCCAGATTTTTAAGGTAAATGTATTTAGTTAAATCTAGAAATTGATTAATGTTTAAAAATTAAAAATACTTTGGACTGGGAATCAGTATACCTGGATTCTTTTGTTGGCTCTACTAATAATTACCAGTGTGACATGTTAATTAGCCATTTGAATTCTTTTAATCTGATTTTCCACATATATTAAGTGAAATAATCTCTAAGAGTCTTTTTAGCTCTAAAACTCTATCATACTTTGAGCTATTCAGGAGGTTTAAATGATGTATAGTAAATCCACAGGATGATAGAGGCGGTATCTATTTATGACTCTATATGTGTTTGTTTATTGTCCATTAGTTTAATGGTCAGAATTTTGTTTAGGGTGAAGTTAAAAGTTTGTTGTTTTTTGTCAGAAGTACTGCCTGACACAAAAAAATTGTAATGTGACTTCAGTATTTTATAGGTTTTTAAAATTGGGCAGTTTTAGCAGCTAACTTTGAACAATAAAAAAGAAATGTTTTTTTCTTTTACATACTATCTTTCATCAGTGCTAATATATGCATTTTTTTTTGCATTTTAACTTCTCTGAAATCAAGATGCTACTTAGATAGTATGTTATAGTTTGACAATGTTTTTTCTTCCTTAGTACTTCATAAAATAATAGTACATCTAGTAGCTAATAGTATTAGATTTCTGAGAGGAAACTTGGTAACTTAATATGGCTACATAGACTTAGAGTCATAATGTTGCCCATTTGAGTAGCTAATACATGTAATGATGACCTTTATATATCTATATCTCTCATATGGTATTCATCTTTGTCTGACTTATTTCACTTAGCATAGTGCCCTCAAGATCCATGCATGTTGTCACAAATAGTAAGATTTCATTCCTTTTTATGGCTGACTGATGTACCCTGAGAGTGTGTGTGTGTGTGTGTGTGTGTGTGTGTGTGTATCACAATTTCTTTGTCCACTCATCCATCAGTGGACACTTAGATTGTTTCCATATCGTAGTTATTGCAGGTAATGCTGCAGCGGGTGCATAGGTGGCTCAGTCAGTTGGATCTTTGACTCTTGGTTTCAGCTCAGGTGGTGATCTCATGGGTTATGGGATCAAGCCCTGTGTTGGCTCCGCCCTCAGCAGGAAATCTACTTAGAGATTCTCTCCTTCCACTCCTTCCCAACTCGAGCATGGGAGTATACACATGTGTTCGTGCTCTCTCTCTCTCTCTCTCTCTCTCTCTCAAATAAATAAACCTTTAAAAATAATAATGCTGAGGCGAACATGGAGTGCATACGTCTTTTTGAATTAGTGTTTTTGCTTTTTTCAGGTAAATACCCAGAAGTGGAATTTCTGGATCATAGGGTATTTCTATTTTTAAATTTTTTAAGGAATCTCCATCCTGTTTACCACAGTGGCTGCACCAATTTACATTCCCACCAACAGAGTACAAGGGTTCTCTTTCTCTACATCCTCACCAACACTTATAATTCCTTGTCCTTTTTTATAATAGCCATCTCAACAGGTGTGAAGTAATATCGCTTTGTGGTTTTAATTTGCATTTCCTTAATAATTAGTGATATTAAGCATCTTTTCATGTACCTGTGGCCTTTTGTGTGTCTTTTTTGGGAAAAATGTCTATTCAAATCTTCAGCCCATTTTTTAACTGGATTACTATTGAGTCGTCTGTTCTTTATATATTTTGGATATTAACTCCTTCCTAGATACATGATTTGCAAATATTTTCTCCCATACAGTAGAGTCCTTTTCGTTTTGTGGGTGTTTTCCTTCATTCCGCAGAAACTTTTTAATTTAATATAGTCCCATTGTTTATTTTTTTCTTTGTTGCCTTTGCTTTTGGTATCAAACCCAGAAAAATCATCACCAAGACCGTTGTCAAGTTGCTTACCAGCGTTTTCTTCTAGGAGTTTTATGGTTTCAGGTCGTATGTTCAAGTCTTTAATCTACTTTGAGTTAATTTTTGTATATAGTGTAAGGCATCCAGTTTCATTCTTTTGCATGTAACTGTCTAGTTTTCCCAGCATTATTGAAGAGACTGTCTTTTCCCCCATTGTATATTCTTGGCTCCTTAGTTGTAAACTAATTGGCCATATATGTTTGGGTTTATTTCTGTGCCCTCTATTTTGTTCTGTTGATCTATGTTGTCTGTTTTTATGCCAGTACCATACTGTTTTGATTGCTATAGCTTTGTGATATAGTTTGAAATCAGGGAGCATGATGCCTCTGATTATTTTTATTATTTTTATTATATTTATTTATTTATTTATTTATTTATTTTATTTATGATAGAGAGAGAGAGAGAGAGAGAGAGGCAGAGACATAGGCAGAGGGAGAAGCAAGCTCCATGCACCAGGAGCCTGACGTGGGATTTGATCCCGGGTCTCCAAGGTCGCGCCCTGGCCCAAAGGCAGGCGCTAAACCGCTGCGCCACCCAGGGATCCCCTATTTTTATTTTTCTTCTTTTTAATGCATTGTCTAAAATTTTGGTAAGAAATATGAATCACATTTACAATTTTAAAAAAAAGTTTGTTTCTATGTGCTCTTAACACCAAAGCAGTCTTACACAGTCTTTCTGTGTAACTAACTAGGATCCTTAAACGTGGTGGACTCCTGAAATTTAGAGCCACTGGGGTCTTAAGGATGTTATACTCTAATCACCAATTTTATTTTATTATTATTTTTTTAATCACCAATTTTAGAGCTAGTGGGATTTTAAAAATGATCTCCCCTCATTTTAAACACGAGGCAATTGAGATATTTTTTATTTTTTTTATTTTTTTTATTTTTTTATTTTTATTTTTTTTTTAATTAACTTTTATTGGTGTTCAATTTACCAACATACAGAAAAACACCCAGTGCTCATCCCGTCAAGTGTCCATCTCAGTGCCCGTCACCCATTCCCCTCCAACACCCGCCCTCCTCCCCTTCCACCACCCCTAGTTCATTTCCCCGAGTTAGGAGTCTTTATGTTCTGTCTCCCTTCCTGATATTTCCCAACATTTCTTTTCCCTTCCTTTATATTCCCTTTCACTATTATTCATATTCCCCAAATGAATGAGAACATACACTGTCCTTCTCCGATTGACTTATTTCACTCAGCATAATACCCTCCAGTTCCATCCACGTTGAAGCAAATGGTGGGTATTTGTCGTTTCTAATTGCTGAGTAATATTCCATTGTATACATAAACCACATCTTCTTTATCCATTCATCTTTCGATGGACACCGAGGCTCCTTCCACAGTTTGGCTATTGTGGCCATTGCTGATAGAAACATCGGGGTGCAGGTGTCCCGACGTTTCATTGCATCTGAATCTTTGGGGTAAATCCCCAACAGTGCAATTGCTGGGTTGTAGGGCAGGTCTATTTTTAACTCTTTGAGGAACCTCCACACAGTTTTCCAGAGTGGCTGCACCAGTTCACATTCCCACCAACAGTGTAAGAGGGTTCCCTTTTCTCCGCATCCTCTCCAACATTTGTTGTTTCCTGCCTTGTTAATTTTCCCCATTCTCACCCTTTTTGAACTTGGCCACAGTAACTTCTTGCAAGATACATCCACAAAGGCAAAAGAAACAAAAGCAAAAATGAACTATTGGGACTTCATCAAGATAAGAAGCTTTTGCACAGCAAAGGATACAGTCAACAAAACTAAAAGACAACCTACAGAATGGGAGAAGATATTTGCAAATGACATATCAGATAAAGGGCTAGTTTCCAAAATCTATAAAGAACTTATTAAACTCAATACCAAAGAAACAAACAATCCAATCATGAAATGGGCAAAAGACATGAAGAGAAATCTCACAGAGGAAGACATAAACATGGCCAACAAGCACATGAGAAAATGCTCTGCATCACTTGCCATCAGGGAAATACAAATCAAAACCACAATGAGATACCACCTCACACCAGTGAGATATTTTTTAAAATATAATAATAGTTAACATTTAATCTAGTGCTCAGGACATTACTCTATTTTACTTAATCTTTATCCATATGAGAATTGATCTATTTTTAGCCCCATTTTATAAATGAGAAAACTGAGGCTTAGGGAGATTGAGTAATTTGTCCACAATTAAGTGATATATTTAGTATTTGAACCAAGGTCTGTCTTACTCCAAGGTTTTTAAGTGTCATGTAATGGAATACAGTATAGCTTTTAAGTGACCCGTTCAATGTTACATTACTTACTATTAGTGGAAGAAGGATTAACAGCCTGCTGTCTTGACTGCAAATTCAGTATTCATTTAATTAATCTGGTCTGGTTTTGAGAAAGTGTTGATTTGTAACCAGTTTAAATGAAGTGACCAATTCTATTCTATTATATCCTATCAACATGACAAAAAATCTATCATTATCACTTATATATTTCAATTATATCTATTAAGTGAAGAAGTTTTGTTTAATCCTCTTAAAACCTTGGGTGATGAAAATGTTCTGGAATTAGATAATGTTGATGGTTCACAACCCTGTGAATATAGTAAAAACCACTGAACTGTGGTTATGTATTGCCTAAAATTTTAAAAAAAATTTTTTTAATAATTTTTAAAAATTATTTAAAAAATTTTTTTTTCCTTGGTTAAGACTGCAGGAAAGAATTTAAAATAGTTATATTAAAATGTAAAAATTTTGATATCTGAAAATAATGTAACGATTTTTTTTAAAATTTTACATTATACCAAATAAAGTAATATGCTTACTCTTTATTACCTCTTTCTTGACCATGAATGCTACTTAAAATTGAACCAAACCTATACAATGACAGAGAAGTAAAAGAAATTAAATATCAGAGTAATAGTAATAGCCATCTAAAGCCAGAAGTTGACTATTTTTTGGAAGAAAAAAGTAATTTGAACTATAAACATTATGGATATTTGTGTTTTGAATTAATATTCTCATTTAAGAACTGATTTCCATTGGTGGTCATTACCTATTGTTACCTGAAAATATATTGTAAGATTACAAATTAATCCAAGAAAATACTCTTCCAATTCTGTTGTTAGTTATTTTGTTGTAAGGTAAGTGAGCAATGGAGAAAACCAATTTTATTTTTTTTAAACAAAATATGATAGTTTTGAATTTTCTATAAATGTTGTTAAGTATTTAAAGGATTATTGTCACAGATTTCAGTATCTTTCAACATACCAATTTGGAAGACACCTTGTTATCAGTCCTATAAGACTATAAGAAATAAAATTTTTTAAAAATGTCTTTGCCAGGTTATACTGTGATTAGCAAATATGAAGAATGTATATAATATATATTATGCTTTATGGGAATATATTCTAGTAAAAATGGAAATTAAATGTAATCCAGTTTTAGGTAGCAAAGATATATTTCCTATATGTCAAGATTTTCTACAGTTTCTAGTCAGCACTAATATTTTCTTTAAATAATCTCATAAAACTACAGTCTTATTCCTGATCTCTATTATTTTGACAAATAATAAAACCATTGATTAGTTTATAAATATAGATTATATGTTTTTATTTTTTGAGTTCCTAATTCTATATTTTTGCTTTTAAGCATCGAATGTTATCAAGACAAGAAGAACTTAAAGAAAGAGCAAGAATTCTGCTTGAGCAAGCAAGAAGAGATGCAGCTTTAAAAGCAGGAAATAAGCAGAATCCCAATGCAGCCACACCACTCTGCAACAGGCAGCTAAGTGATGTGAGGAACATTGGTTAAAAGGCTATAAAATTATTGCAATCATGGGAGTGAGGGGAGTAATTATACTTCTGCTAAGGCATTTTTTAGAATTTTTAATTCTAGTTAACGTACAGTGTTAGATTAGTTCAGGTTTACAATATAGTGATTCAACAACTCTGTCCATCACCCAGTGCACACCATGACAAGTGCATTTCTTAATCCCCGTCACCTGCTTCACCCATATCCCCACCCATATCCCCCTCCTGGAAACCATCAGTTTGTTCTTGCTAAATCATTTTTTCACTGACTTTTTATATGGGGAAGATACATGGTACATTTATTGAATTGACAAATTCATACTTGGAAGAACAGGTTATAATTATTCCTATACAGCAGTGTTAGCTATAAGGAAAAGTAAGTTTTTGGAATATAATTTCTGTATATACATGAATAATCTATTTTTGTAATTTAATTGTGCTTTAAGATTGTATTTTATCTATGGTTTTATAATGGCTGTTTTATATAATATATATATATATATATATATATTTTTTTTTTTTTTTTACTTAACCCCATGAAGTAGATGTTCATCTACTTTCCAGATTAGAAAACTGAGGCTGATAGATAACGGTAATTTGTACAAAGTTGCAGAGTTAGTAAATGATAAATCCAGTATTAGAATTTGAGCCTTCTCAGACTAGAATCAGTGTTCTTTTTTATCATATACTGTTATCTCTATGTTAAACCACTTTTTAATACATATTTTTTGTGTAGTGCTTCACAAATAATAATGAATGAATGATAGTAGAATCCCTTAAATTTAAGGGGACAGGAAACTCTTCATGAATCTGAAAACTGTGACATCCTACCTTACTGTCAAACTCACATATACAAAACTGCATGCCCTTTTTTTTTTTAATTAAGATTTTCTTTTCTTTTCTTTTTTTTTTCCGAGAGTTTTAGGTTCACAGCAGAATTAAGGGGAAGGTACAGAGATTTCCTATATACACCCTGCACCTACACATGCAGGGCTTCTCCTCTTAACAGCATCCCACACAGAGTGATATATTTGTTAGAACTGATAAACCTACACTGACACATCATAATCACCCAAAATCCACAGCTTACATTATGGTTCCCTCTTGGTGTTGTACATTCTAAGAGTTTGGACAAATTTATATTGGTATGTATCCATCAATATGGTATCATAGAGTATTTTCACTGCCCTAAGAATTTTCTTTTGCACTTGTTCATCCCTTCCACCACTCCCAAACTCTGGAAACCTGATAATTTTACTGTCTCCATAATTTTTCCTTTTTCAGAATGTCATATAGTTGGAATCATATAGTATATAGCCCTTTCTGAATGGCTTCCTTCACCTAGTAATATGCATTTAAGGTTCTTCCATGTTTTTGACAGGTAGAAAGATCATTCCTTTTTAGTGCTGGATAATATCCCATTGTCTGGATGTACTACAGTTTATTTATCCATTCACCATTTATTATTCAACATTCACCTGGACATCTTGATTGCTTCTAATTTTTGGCAGTTAGGAATAAAGTTGTTATAATCATCCATGTGTAGGCTTTTGTGTGGACATAAGTTTTTAACTCCTTTGGGTAATTAACCAAGAAACATGATTGCTAGATATTATGGTAAGTGTGGCAATTTTTTACAAAAGTAAATACAAACTATGTTCCAAAATTGCTGTCCCATCTTGATTCCCACCAGCAGGTAAGAATTCTTGTGGTACTCTACATTTTCATCAACATTGAGTATTGTCAGTGTTCCAGATTTTGGCCATTCTAAAAGGTGTTTACTGGTATCTCATTGTTTTAATTTACATTTCCCTGATGACATATGATTTGGAGCATCTTTTCATATGTGTATGTGCAATATGTAGATCTTCCTTTGGAGAGGTTTTTAACCAGGTTGTTAGTTTTTTTATTGTTGAGTTTCAACAGTTCTTTGTGTATTTTAGGTATAATCTTTCAGAGTTTCTACATAGGTAATCATGTCATCTGTGATCAGATACTTTTATTTCTTTCTTTCCATGCATTTGTTTAAACATACCTTTCAGATAAGAGCTTAATAACCTCTGACTTTGAGCAGTGTTTTTTACACTTTAAGTCTTTATATAATTGATATAAAATCAGTTTAGTGGGCTGCAGTAATTATTTTTAATAAAAAGGAATATAATAGAATAAAAATCTCAGAATACATCACATGTAGTAAGCATAGTATTTTTGTCTGAAAATTCCTTTAGTTATGTGGGTTAAATGTGCTTATTCAGTCTTGATAAAAAATGTATTTTTAAACTGTTGGTTATGATAAAAATGAGAAGGCTAAATCTAGCAGGCCATCTTTAAGTTTTGTAGCCTCTATCCCAACTCTTTCAGTACCTAATTATCTGTTATATCATTAATTTGTTGGTCATTCATCAGATATTCATTGAGTGTCTGAACTGAGTGTATTCATAGTGACAGAAAAGACTGAGCTTCTTCCATCATGGAGTTTACATTATGGTGGGAAGACACACATAATAATAAAGTACTAGAGTGTGAAAACTATGTGGTATACTATAAGATAATTTAAATAAGTGAGGGCTTAAGTGATCTGAGGAGCAGACATTTGAACTAAGATTTGATGGGTGAAAGGGATCCAGTGAAGTGAAGAACCACAGAAAGAAATATCTCTTTAAGAAAAGTTATTTGGGGGGTACCTGGATCGCTCAGTCAGTTGAGTGTCACAGTCTTGATATAATCAGAGGTCATGATCTCAGGGTCATGAAATCGAGCCCCACATCAGGCACCTTGCTAGATGTGGAGCCTTTAAAATTCTCTCTCCCACTCTCTTAAAAAAAGTTATTTTTTTGATACTATATTTTGTTTTTGATACACTTTGTTTCATAGTTATTTCAGGCTGTAAAAATTAGAGAGAATGTATAGCTCTATGTTTTTCCATTGTGTTGATTTTGAATACAGAATACTTGAGTTTGTTTTTTTTTAACATTTTGTTTATTTATTCATGAGAGACCCAGGCAGAGGGAGAAGGAGGCTCCATGCAGGGAGCCTGATGTGGGACTCCATCCCTGGACGCCAGGATCACGACCTGGGCTGAAGGCAGATGCTCAACTGCTGAGCCACTCAGACATCCCAGAATACCTGAGATTTAAATGATTTGCCAAGTAGATCATTAAAAGAAGTTACTTTACCTATGCATAAATTTTACATACATAAATAATTATCATTGAATGTTTATCGACCACTTACTATTTGTTAAGCAGGATTCTAAGTGATTTAACATGGATTTTCTCATTTAATCTCCACAACAATTGTATGAGCTATTATCATCCCTATTTTACAGTTGAGAAAACTGACAAATTAACGAATTGCCCTATGGTCACACAGCTAATAAGTAACAGAGCCAAGAATTGACACTTAAACAATTTGATTTCAGAGATTTTGCTTTTAAAGCATTGTGTTATATTTCCTTTTTTTTTTATTTTACTGACATCCTTGTGAAATAGAAATAGATACTAATTGTTTTATCTTTTATAGAGACTAAGAAAATGAGTTAGGAAAAAATTTTTAAATTTACCTAGAGTTGCAGACAGTGATAAATGAGGCTTAGAATTCAAGTATCCCAACTTTTTAAGAAGATGATAATTGAATTTTTCATTTGGTTTATTCATTTATTACTTCAGACTTTCAACATTTATTTTATTGGTTGTCCTTCTGTTGAAGGCACCAGTAATTTATATTCTTTATTTTTCAAATAAAACTTAAACTTTTATCTAAATTATATTAGTGTGAATTCAATATCAGAAGTTACTTACTAAAACATCTCTTTATTTTTTAAGATTTTATTTTTAAGTAATCTCTACACCCAACCTGGGGCTCCAACTCACAACCCTGAGATTGAGTCACGTACTCTATTGACTGAACCAGACAGACACCCCAAAACATTTCTTCTTCTATGTTGTGACATCTTACATTTGTAAAATTTATAACTTGGATTTTAAGAAACATGACGCTGGTGACGTTTTATTGATGACTCTTTCATACTGCTGGTCGCATGTAACTTGCCACACTTTTCTAGAAAGCAATTAGACTTCATCAAGAAATGTTCATTTCCCGGGACGCCCAGGTAGCTTACTGGTTTAGCGCCTGCCTTAGGCCCAGGATGTGATCCTGGCCTCGGATCGAGTCCCGCATCAGGCTCCCCGCATGGAGCCTGCTTCTCCCTCTGCCTGTGTCTCTGCCTCTCTCTGTGTCTCTCATGAATAAATAAATAAAATCTTTAAAAAAAAAAAAAGTTCATTTCCCTATGCAGGTGTTCATCACAATGTTACCTGTAATAGCAAAAACTACAAAATGGTAGTTGTGCAAAATAGGGGAATGATCAAATAAATTGTAACAAATAAATATACTTGTTATGTAGCCATTAAAACTTACCTATACAATAATGCTTGAAAGAATATGGAAAGGACATAGGAGAATGCTCACAATATCCAAATAAATGTACTTGTTATATAGCCATTAAAACTTATCTATATAGGGACACCGTCTATGGCCATACCACCCTGAACGCGCCCGATCTCGTCTATATAGGGACGCCTGGGTGGCTCAGTTGTTGAGCGTCTACCTTTGGCTCAGTGGGTGATCCCGGATTTCCGAGTTCGAGTCCTGCATCAAGCTCCTTGTGTGGAGCCTGCTTCTTCCTCTGCCTGTGTCTTGGCCTCTCTCTGTGTTTCTCATGAATACATAAGTAAAACCTTTAAAAATAATAAACAAATAATAAAATATTTTTAAAAACTTATCTCTACAATAATGTCTTAAAAATTATTGAAAGGACATAGGAGAATGTTCACAATAATCTTTTGTATAAAAAAGATAAAAACTATACAGGGCATATGAACTTCATTTTGAGATGATAGACTTTTTATATGCATTGAAAAGGACAGAAAGGAAAATAATCAATATATTAACCATATTTATCTCTAAGGGGTAATACAACAAATAGCTTTTGTGGGGTTTTCCCCCTTATTTCTGTTTTAAAAATATGCCACGTTAAGATTTTTTCAAACTAGGGAAATTTGTGGTATCCAAAATAAGTATTTTTAGCACAATTGTTTTCTTAGTGTACCCAAACAAACTTGACTTCAGTATTTCTAAGATAACATGTGTGTACAGTTAATGATGCTAGTTTGTACATAGGTGTGGAATAAATGGCAGATTTAGCAATAGCAGTCCTGTTCACACTGAGAAGACATGAAATTCTCAATGCCTATTGTTTGTGATTGATGAGTAGTAATCATGATATCTCATAAAGTATCTCATAGTTTCTTGGACTGCCACCTATGTAATTTGGGTTAGTTGTCTTCTATTCATTTATTGTTATAGTTGTTGCTTTTCCCAGAAAGAGCAGCTCCATGCTGCCTGGCTAGTAGGCTACATGCCAAGCTGGTCACTTTGTTGCATTTGTTTCCCACTTAACCCAAAGTTGTATCCTATTGCAAATGAAACCATGCTTTAAACAGTCCCAGAGATATTTTCTTTACCCTCTCTTTCAGGTTATCTTTTGCTGCATAAAAAAATCACCTTACTGGCATGAAACAGCCACTGGCTATGCTCACAGATTCTGTGATTTAGGCATTGGGATAGGATACTGTGGGAATGGCTTGTTTCTGTTCCATTACTTATGGGACTGGGTTTTGGCCAGGACTTCTGCTAGACTATCAATTGGAATACCTTCATGTAGCCTTTGCATATGGTCTCTCCACTGTCTCTCCATTCTCTCCACGTGGGCTAATTTAGGCTTCCTCACAGCATGGTGGCTGAGTCTATGAGCAAATGTCCCAGGAGAGTAAGGCAGACATGCATGACATTCTCATGATCTAGCTTTAAAAGTCATGTTGCATCACTTTTGGTATACAGGTGGCCTAAGCAGCCACAGAGCTCCACCCAGGTTTAAGGAGCAGAAACATAGACCCCACACCACTGAATGAAAGGAGGGTCAAAATCATACTGTAGGAGGAATATGTGGCATAGGAGATACTATTGCATCCTCCTCTCAGTTACAGTTTAAACTCAATATGGGGTGCCTAGGTGGCAGTCAATTAAGCATCTGACTCTTGATTTCGGCACTCAGGGTTGTGAGATTGAGACCAGCATTGGCCTCCACGCTGGGTTAGAGTCCACTTAAGATTCTCTCTCTGCACCCCCCTCCCCCGTCCCTCCACACAGCCCCCAAAATAAAATAAAATAAAAAATAAACTCAGTTTTAAAACTTTCTTGTGCATTCCGCTATTGCTTATTTTTTCAGAAAAGTCAAGCTCTGTATGGATGTGTTATGAAGAGCATCAATTTCATGAACTAAATAGTACATCCTATAACTATTATTCTAGTTTTGACACTTGATGCTCTGGGGGTCTTATAGCTTAGTTTAGTGAAATGATAATAGAAGGAGAATATTAAATGGCAGATCAGTACACTTGTACAAATATAGAAGTTAGACCTTGCTGTTGTTTTTTAGTATTTCAGTTTAGTATACAGTTTGATATCAGGTTGATATTTTTTCCAAGAATATAATAGTTTTCTTAATTTGGTCATTTTCTTTATCATTTCTGATAGCTCTTATATGTACAGTTTAGATTTATTTAGCAGTACTGCTCATAATTTGGAAAAGTAGGATAGCCAACTTGGGATACAAAAGGAACAGGGAAAATGCCCAATTTCATCTCTTGAGCAATTGAATGTGAATTAGGTAATACTAAAACTAGAAAATGCTTAATTTCTCTAAAATCTGTTTTCCATTTATAGAATGGAAGCAAAATTCTTTTTTTCCTTGTGTGACATTCAAATTAATAGGTATCCGCAGTGAAGGGGGTAAGGGAACCATGACTAATGCCATTCCCACTTCAGTGTCAGCATCTCTTTCACTCCGGAGAGATCAAAAGACTTCTGGTAAATAAAAAGAGAAGGTCTAACTGAAAAAAAAAAAGCTGGCATCTAATTTAGTGAACTGATTGCTACTATTTTCACTTGTTTATGTGCTTTAATTTGTGCCTTAATTTACAGTGCTCTTACTTTAAATTTTATTGTAAATTATCTTGCCCATCATATTGTATGCTACTGTATTGAAAGTTGAGTTGCTGGAGGGGACAGATATACCTGCTGCTACCCACTGCTTTTTGTGTTCTCAGTTTACCTGAGAATTGCACTATGAGGTTTTGTTTTGTTTTGTTTTTTTAAGATTTTATTTATACATGAGAGATACAGAGAGAGGGGCAGAGACACAGGCAGAGGGAGAAACAGGCTCCATGCAGGGAGCCCAATATGGGACTCGATCCCGGATCTCCAGGATCACGCCCTGGGCTGAAGGCAGGCACTAAACTGCTGAGCCACCCAGGCATCCCGCGCTATGAGTTTAAAAAAAAAAAAAAAATGCTACCTTGGAGTGACCAGTTTTGAATAAATGAGACCCTGACCTTAAATTTTTAAGAGTTCACTGAAGAGTTTACTGTTCCATACTCGATTGACGACACGCTGATTTAGGACTTTGTCAGCATTTTCTATCTTTTCTCCTTTTGAACTGTTTTTTTTTTAATTCTTTCTTTCTTTCTTTTCTTTTCTTTTTTTTCTTTTCTTTTCTCTCTTTAGAGAAAGGGAGAGAGAGAGAGAGAGAGAGAGAGAGAGAGAGAGAGAGAGAGAGAGATAAAGAATGTGAAATAGGTGGGGAAGGAGAGAGAATCTTAAGTAGGCTTAACACCCAGGATGGAGCCCAACAAGGTGCTTGATTTCATGAGATCATGACCTGAGCTGAAATCAAGAGTTTGATGCTTAGCTGACTGAGCCACTCAGGCCCCCCTCAACTCTTTTTCTATAAAACTAACCTAGGACCTTCTGATGAACAGGAAGAAGAATGAGAAGAGCTATTTTAATAATTTGTATTGGAGTACTTGAGGCTTATAGTGCATGGGACAGTGTCCATGTACCGAGTACAGGTTACCTCCTTTTAAGATTTTTGTATCTAGTTCTGGGTTGAGAGTGAGAATTTACAGAGGATTCAGAGAAATAAAGGTTTGAAAGCAAATACCTACATATAATGAAAGACAAGCTTATAAAATATAAAGGGAAAACTAGGAAATAGTTTAAGAAGTACTAATTTGAGCATATGAAGGCTCAAAATCTTCCTGGTAACTCTAACTTACAGATGGAGTAAACTTCCCAACCACACAGCATGGCCTTATACAAAGGTCCTTGCAAATCCTGTTCCTTACCTTTCTATCCTCATCTCTTTCTTCTCTGTTATTATTCACTCCACAGTCCAGCTATACTAAGTTGCTTGCAGAGAGAATGTGGCATATTCTTCAATTCCTGCATCAAGCATTGGCTATTTTCTCCCTGAAATGCCTCTCTTTGTTTGTCAGGTTCCACTGAAATACTTATTCTATGAGTATCTGTATCTTGGCTTCTAGCAGTAAAGCTAACTCTCCTTCCTGTATCGTTTTCTTTTTTTTTTTTTTTTCCTGTATCTTTTTCTAATATGCTGTACATATCTCTCCCATTGCATTTATCCTGTACTATTGCCAAATTATATATCTTTCTCTTGCTCAGCTATAAGCTATTCAAATACAAGAACCTGGTATTCCTATCACCAATTTTTTAAAAAGATTTTATTCATGAGAGAGACAGAGAGGCAGAGACACACGCAGAGGGGGAAGCAGGCTTCCTGCAAGGAGCCCAATGTGAGAGTCGATCCCAGATCCTGGGATCACACCCTGAGCCAAAGGCAGACGCTCAATCACTGAGCCACCCAGGCATCCCCTTATCACCAAACTTTAAGTAAATGTTTATTCAATGAATAAATACAGGCTATTTTTCATATTTTCTGAGTTTCAACTAATAAGAACATGAGCTTAAGCATGAAAAATTTGGGTTACTGTAAGGAGTTTCTTGGTCGTAAATGTTTGTAAACAGGGAAGATGTCTACTGAAGAATCCTGCTTTAAAGCAGGATTGATTATCATTGGGCCGAGAAAGTTACAGTGTCTGCCCCCCTTTCTTGGGTCAATTACAGAGGTAACATTGGCCACCTTGGGACTTAAGGTTCCCTGTATCATCCTTTTTTTCCTTTCTTGAATCCTACGTTGTGATACCTTTCTTTGTTGTTATGATGTGTATGCACCAAATCCTCTCACACACCTGTCTTCCTGGATGCTGGGACCTCTGATTAGAGTTCAGCTCCCAACTCTGCCTTGAAGCACACCACTCTACCAAACATTACCTCTTGTATAAATTAGTATAGCTTTAGGCTGGAAATTGGGAAGCAATTTCTAAGACACTGAAAACAACTCTGGGTAATCTTATCTGGTGGATCCTTATGTACAGACTATGTAAGTTATCCCAGGAAAGATTTGAGCTAAAATTTATTTTAAATGGCAACTCAGATATTATAAACCTTATTAATTTTTCTTAATTTTTGCCAAGACCAGTATTGCATGTTTTAATGAGAACTTGCTAAGCTAGCATATATTGCACTTAGATCCCTTTTAGTAGTTTACATGACTCATTTGTGTCTGTGCCTTTAGATGTCCATTTAACCTGTTTCAGGCGCTTCCTGAAATTATTTTTCTCTAGGAAACAGATTTCATTGTTGTGAGTCTCTCTGATTTGTATTTTTTTGCTTCCTATTCCTATAGTTCTGTGAAGATTTTCATGTTACATTTTACTAATGTAAATTTTAAGTATGATACTTGTTTTGCTCATAGTTTTCCACATGCACTTAAAATAATTTGTTTTCAAAGTACAATTTAAGAGTTTGGCAGGTTCGACAGTCTAGTCATTATTAATCCAAAAGAGCCTCCTTTATTTTAAATAGTATATTTAAACACACACTCTGAGAAAAATGTAATAGTTTTTGTTTTCAAGAAAAAAAAAATTTCCAGGATGCCTGTGTGGCTCAGTGGTTGAGCATCTGCCTTTGGCTCAGGGCGTGTCCCAGGATCCTGGGATTGAGTACCACATCAGGCTCCCTGCAGGGAGTCTGCTCCTTCTGTCTATGTCTCTGCCTCTCTCTGTGTGTCTCTTATAAATAAATAAATAAAATAAAAAATTTCCTTTTTTATGTTTCTTCATTACTCGATTTCCCCACTCTCTTCCCAAGAAATGTGCAAATAAACTTTAACAGTCTAGTCTACTTCAGACTCTTTTGCTTATTACTTTGCATAAGAATATAATTGCTTTTTTAAAAATACATTTAATAAATCCACTACTTTTAACAGTGCTCAATGTAATTATATAGATAGCTGAAGGAGATGTTTGCAGCTATGTGCTAAATTTTAAGATCAATACACTCCAAGAATAAGGGATGAGGTCCTTGTAATTGTTAGGATATTTATGAAGCACTTGGAACATATCAGAAAAATGATGCTATACAAGTTTTTAAGAAAGGTTAATCTGTAAAATAGATTATAAAATCTATTTTATTTTTTTTTTAATTTTATTTTATTTATTTATGATAGGCACACAGTGAGAGAGAGAGAGGCAGAGACACAGGCAGAGGGAGAAGCAGGCTCCATGCACAGGGAGCCTGACGTGGGATTCGATCCCGAGTCTCCGGGATCGCGCCCTGGGCCAAAGGCAGGCGCCAAACCGCTGCGCCACCCAGGGATCCCTAAAATCTATTTTAAAAATAGGAAGTCTAAAAAGAATTGGGTTGGTTCTTTAATTTATAAATTATGTTTGTTTTTAGTTTTTTCAGCTCTTAATTACATAGCATAAGAAAATGGTTTGCAGGTACATGTTGGTACCTGGAAGATTTTTTTTAAGAAAGTGCAGAAAAGAATTAGAACATTATTATAAAACAGACTTAAAGTTTTCCTCAATTTTAATCTGCAAGGATAGCGAGTGACCCATTACAATCAATTGGTGTAGGAGCCCATCCTCACTTAATAGGTTCAAATTGCAAGATATCAGCAAGTCCTAGAAGGTTTGCAGTATCCATCTTTAAAGGTTTGCAGGAATATTTGAATCCTCTAAAGAAAACTGTATATGGGAAGGGAATTTTAAGTTGGTCAGTCTTTAGATAACTGTAAGGACCAGTAATCGAAAAAGATACAGTGCCCCCCCCCCCCCTTTTTTTTGCTAGTCTTTGGTAATGAATCCAAAAGCCTTTTTTGGTGAGAACCAAAAGAATGCAAGCTGCTCTTCTGCGAATTAAACCTTTAACAGGTATTTTGTTCTGTGAAGAGGCAGGACATCAACCTTGTACTTTTGATGTTAATTGGAAAATATTGATTTAAATGGGACTAGTCTGTCATGCTGATAATTGTAGCAGATTTAGATAAGATCACTAGATCTTCTCCAGATAATAAAAGAAGCAGTTACCATCCAATTGGTGAAAACACTAAACATTTTGGTAATCCCAGACAGATAGAAACTTTTTCCATAGTTTTTATATTTACATATATCCTAAGTATTATAAAAAAATATGTATATGTTTATGAATACTAACTGTGTTAGTATTGAAATGGCTAGCCTCTAGGAATTAATGAAATGGCTAGCTTCTAGGAATTAAACTTGAAAATTAATAAGGTCAAGCTAAAATTTTTATTTTTCCAAATTACACATATTATCATCTTTATTACTAGGAAGAAGTAGGTTAACTTTGCATTTGTAATTTTAAAAGAAGTACATCAGATATTAGAAAAAGAAATCTAAAACCTTTAGTAATACATGGAGTGAGAACTTTGTCTTACATAGGGATTTGTATTCTCCATATGAGCTGGAATGTCTATACCCAGGGCACTAAGATGAAAATATATTCCTTATTTCTTACTCCAACACAATTGACAGAAGATTTAATGTACATAATCCGTTTCAGACCAGTAAGACACTTTAAATGTATAGCTAATCTTTTTTACAGTTGCATTTTATAGGAGAAGAATGCCAGTGTATTTCTATGTTCAGCATAAATGCCTCTGTACAAGGCAGTGGTTTTTATTCATTATGATTTAAATAATAGTTTATCTATTATGTCTAAATTTAAGTTGATTTGAAGTCTGCTATCCTAACAATGGCTCCTAGACTTCTTAGAAAACATATTGTTAGCTTGCTAGCATATCTTCAAAGTCACACAAAACACCATCATTGTTAGGAGGGGAAAAAAACTCAAGCATCTTTTCTATTATGTAGCCATAAACCCCTAGCCTCAAAAGTCTTATTTATTTGAGATTGCTGTGAATTCATGAAGCTAGGGCTAGGTGTCTTACCATCAGGAACACTCCTTTTATGCGGCTATTAATGGCCATAGACATTTTCCATATGGCAGTTCAGTGCAGTGTTGAACATCCCAGGATGATATCACCATTACTAAGAGCTGTATTTTATATTGCCTGTTCTGTTATTGCTCAGCATGCATGAGGGTAGAGTTTAAATCTTTATTCATTTCATTTTTTAATGTTTCTTTTGTTCTCCTTATCATGTTCTGGCTTTCCCAAGGATATATGCCTTGAACGAAAAGTCACATGTGCATTACTAATTGTATGCTATTGTATTTACAGTTCCTAGTGGTGGCACTGTGAAGCTACTAATTCCTTTGCTTCACTTGATGTAAAATAATCTGAGTGTCTTTGATAGCAGTGAAACAGTATTAATTGTTTTGTACATTTTTTGGTCACTCTTCTTAGGTGGTCTTCATAATCTATTAGAACTTTCAGCCAGATTTTTGTAATGTCATGCCTCCAGCAGTGATTAAATTGGTAATTAATGAACAGTCCTTGGCAATGTAAACCACATCCCGTTAATTTTCCCTTTTGAGTTTTTAGAAGTTGTCTTCTGTGTCAGAAATCATTGCGCCACCTTGCTATGGCCCCTTGGCATGAAACCACAACGACTTGATTTTTGCAGCCATTAGTAGATCAGAGCAGTAATTTCACAGTATTTTGGTCAAGGTAATTATAATACCAAGAACTGAGTAGATTTGAAAATTCACGAAAGAAGTCCAGGAATACCAGGTGAGCTTCCTTGTGTTCACTGGAACGTTATGATTAGTTTAATTGGTCTTTGTTTGATTTTAGCCGCAGAAACTATTTGTGCCACAGCAGTGCAGTGACTTTATACTTGAGTGTTTCTGACCTTCTTTGACAGGGGTGGGTGCAAAAATGAGCCCTTTGAAATAGTCCCTTTCCCAAAAGGGGGTTAAACTGCATTTAAAACATTAACTATAGAAAGAAAGCTCTCTAATTAATTTCTTAATAT
>NC_132795.1:91280647-91313147 GCF_048418805.1 Vulpes vulpes
TGAAATACTGGCAGTATTAGGTAAAGCCCTTTTTAAAAAAATGTTTGGAAAAGTTAAAATGTATTTAACCCAGTTAATAAAAGTCCAATTACTAAGACTGTATGAAACGCTGAAAGTAACAGTTAAGCACAGGATATTGTGTTGTTAAGGATGGTAAAGGATATGGAATTATGGTTTGTTGGAGGAAATAGGGTGCTTTGTTTTGCTATAAACAAATTTACAAAGAGTAAAGATGCAAATCACATTATTTGAAACAATATTTTTAGTTTTGTTAAAGCTTATTTTATGAAAACATGTGTAGACATGTTTATTAGATAGACTTTTCAATCCTTATTTTTCAACTAACTGAATAAAAATATCTAATGTTATGAAAGACACCCATGGGTGGGTAATGATCTCAGCAGCTACACTGACAGTTTCTCATGTTCTAATTCACCTTCACAAATCCATGGCATCATTTTTTGGCTAAAGTAATGTCAGTTGGTGACATTTGCAGCAAGCATAAAAAGGACCCCCCATGGCAGCCATTTTTATTTGATTCTTAAGATCCAAAGGCTGCTGAAAGAACAATTGAATGAAGTTGAGGATTGGAGAAGCTTCATTTTCTTGTTCTCTGTGAAATGAAACTCTAGTCTTTTTCTTCCCTTTCCCCTTAAAAGCAAAAGTCTGCTAGGGGGTTGTAGCTGTGTCAAAGCCGCTGGGATGCCACTGCTGATCACTTTAATTACTACGACTAAGGAGGATAAAATTAAAAGTAGCACCATTGAAGCAGTGGAAGAAAGCTTGCCTAGATGTCGGTGAACTGTGAAATATAAAAATTGCATACCAATACATTTTTATGGAAAGGAAACAAGGAATTACATTACTTATTCTTGAAGAGTTTGTCCTTAAATTGTTCAAGTTTTACTAGTGCATCTATCTATGGCAGATTGTAGACCATTTCAGAACGATAAGGAAAACAGTAACTTGAAGACATGCTGTAAAAGGACTAAATATTTTTTCTGCTTATGTCCAAAGTGGTTACTTCTGATCCACTCTCTATTTTTGGAAATACTTAAATTTGTTGTATTGAAATACAAGCTCTTTCCTTGCACCATAACAGGACTTTTGCCTTATGCTGAAGATGTTAGCAAAGAAAAAAGTAAAGCTTAAGAGTACTACATTCAGTACTTTTGAGAAGGGAAAGATTGGGAACCTGTTTTAAATGAATATAAACAAGTTAGTTTCTTTTCACCTCTGTGTATTCAGTAGGACAAAGGGGAATTTAACCTGATTTGTAAAATCCAAGAATAAGTAAAAAAAAAAAACGAGTTTTTTTTAAAAAAAAAATCACAATCACAGTAGGGCCTCAGAAACATTCTCTGAACACCAGTTATGTGATACGTAGGACCAGTGCTTTGAAATCAGGCAGTGATTTTTCATTTTTACTATGCCATTTACAAGATGTATGACCTTGGGCAGTGTATTTAAGTGAGATTTGATTTCTATCAAATCAGAGAGATAGTAGTTACTACGGAATTGTGAGCACTGAACAAGTCAACGTGTGAAAACACTGTGCACAGGGACAGAGCTAGTATTTACCAAAAAAGTTGTTACAACCTGTCTTATATAAAAAGATGCGTGTGAGGAGGGTGACCTTCCAAAAATACAGCTTTCATCAAGCCCTCCCAAAGAGTGCATCCGTCATACAAAAGCCAGATTATCCTACGTAACAGTCTAATTCCAAATAATACTGTATGGCAAAAAGTAAATGTCATCAGACTCATTCATAGAAATAGGAAGCCAACTACTTCAGTTTATTTAAGGTTATTTAGACTAGGCAGGTAAATGAAAGATACATAAATTTCCTACTGTATTGGATTTTTCAAGTGCAGTTTTCTTTTTAGTGATAGCCATTTCCTAAGTGACCTTACCTATGCATCCCAGTGAAAAGATTCCTTTTTCAGCAGACATAGTAAACAGATGATTTATTTACAGCTAAAGAATTTATTTTTGTCTTTTTTGAATGCAGAATGGTCAAAAAAAATAGCAATAACACATTTCTACTTGGATAGGTTTAAGTAAACCATTATTGCCAGAAGTACTCATCTACATATCTGAGCAGTTTGGACTGAATGCTGTACAAAAATAACCATCATCCGTACTCTCTGGTTATTTTGTTCCTTTGACATAAACAGTATGTCTCTACTGAGCAAAAGATCCATAGATTTTGTTGTTAACTATTCTGTAAATATTACTGCAAAAATCAACTTTTTAATGGAGCTTACATATAAAAATTAAAATGAAATAGTTTTACTTATAATGAATCTGGAAATTAATACTGTCAATTAAATAAAAATTGTTGCATAATCAATTGCTATAATTACAAGCTTTTCCTTTTGACCTTAACAATTAGCTTCTATTTTTTCAGTTGGTTCTTTGTCTTAAGGGAAGTTAATGGGTAAGAAAACAAACAACGCAGATATGCCATCCCACTGGAGAGCTCTAGGCCCAAGCAAAATTGTCTCTGTGGTGTTAGGACATTAGTAGAAAAGTAAATCAAGGCAATCTGATAGGGAACTAGAATTCTGTCAATCAGGCTCAAGATTTTGTGCTGTGTCCATAAACTTTGTTTACTGTAGGGTTTTATGAGTTGTAACCTGCCCTTGCAGTCTGTTAATGAGGCTAAATCTTGCTACTTGAGAATTGAATTACAGCACACCTCTGGGCTAATGGTTATAAACAGAAAGTCCCATTAGGGCTGCATTCTGATTTGTTCATTTGCATTTTTTTCTATTGTATAGAGAACAATAACGGGTAAATAGGTACAAACAAACAATTTACATGGAAATTGATAAAGTGTCCCTAATTAGTATTTAGAGTTGGTTTTATTAATGATTGCCTGTGTTAAATTGCGCTCTTGGTAAGCTCTTAGAAACATTTGCAGATTGGAGTATTATTGGAGGAGGAGAGAGACCAAGGGGACGTGGTAGCTTGTGAGAAAAAAATTAGGTTCCCATTTCGTATTTGGAAAGGTAGAATCATTTATTTCATTTTAACTCAGTTAAGATGACCCAAGACCGCTTCATCTTAGTCTGAATCACCAAATTCCAGCTCTGCAAGAAGTCATTATTCACGCAGTGAAATTCACTTAAACCTAGTTGCCTGAGGCATACCAAATAATGATTTTTATTATGCTCTTAACTTTTCTTAAGTTTGAAAGATGAAAGTTTAGTAAAAGCTCAATTTTCCTTAGTTGGTCGTGTAATTTGATACTTTTTGGGATCAAATATTTTCTCGGTTTAGAGCAAGGGCTCTGTCTGTAGTCCAACAGATCTGGGCTGGACTCCCGGTTCTGACATCCATTCTAGTTGTTGTGAATTTAGAACTCTAAACCTAAATGTTCTCATTGGTAAAAATCGGGATGTGAAAATTAAATGAGATCATGCATATAAAAGCTAAGAAATATCAGCAACCATTACCAGAATCACCATAATCGAGCATGTATCTCCTTTTATTCTTAGTATATTTTCCAAGTTCAGAAATATTAGTAGAGAACTGCAGATTTATGCATATTATGCTCCCATCTTCAGTCTTACCCTGCCTACTGCATACTACTCCTCTAATTACAAGGAAGCTTTTGTCTCTAAATATTGAGAGAATTTCCCTGGAATGTGGGTCTCCCTTCTTTTGCTTTTACCACAACTACCACCCACCCCTCATGAGATGGAAACCTACCATCTCATCTTTTCCTTCCTTCTCCTCAGATTTTTAAAATAACTTTTATTATAAAAGTAGTACACTTATAGAAAATTAGAAAATGAAGACAAACCACAGTAAGAAAACAAAAATATCACATTTCCACACCCAGATGTTTCCATCATAACGACTTTGAGAATACCATTCCAAGTTTTTCTCTATATATGTATATCTATATGTATATTTATTTTGCCAAAATGAGGTTATTAAACTTTTTTTCCCAGTCAACTTGTATTTTCCTTTCATTTAGTACTATGGTTATATTCAGATTTCTGTAATTGATGCAGCAATGTCCCTTAAAAATGGTTTGTTCAAACCACTGTCTAACCCAGGACTATACACTATATCTGGTTAGGTTTCTTTTGTTGGTGGTAATGGTGATTGGTTAGTTGGTTTTTGTTGTGTGTTTGTTTTCATAACTTTCTTGTTAAAATGACCAGGTCAGTTATCCTGAATTTATTTGGTTGCTTCCTTGCTGTGCCATTTATCATGTTTCTCTATCCTCTGTGTATATGATAAACTGAAGTTTTATTGAAAGGCCTAGTGAATTCACTTTAAACATTTGGGCTGGAATATTATTGGTGGTGTGCACTTTATGTCCTTCACATCAAAAAATTTAACATACCGTTGACCCAGCATTAATGATGCCAAGACTATTAGATTAGTGGTCCCAAGTCCCTGATTTAGTTCTGATCTCTCCATTTACAAGAGGTTTCTCCTTGCAACTAGGAAATAATCTCTGTGGTGTTACTTAAGCATATGTTCTAATTACTATTGCTGTGTAAAAACTACCCCAAACTTAGTGGTGTAAAAAAAAATTGTTTTTATGCTCACCGATTCTTTGGGTCAGAATTTAAGGCACAGTGGGGATGCTTTGTCTCTGTTGCGCATTTGTCTAAGGAGACTTGAATAGTTGGGGTTGACTTAAAATGGCTAAGGACTGTGGTCTTCTGAATGCCTCTTCTTTCACATGTCTGGTATGTGGGCCAAGGAGTCTCAAGGCTTAACTTGTCTGGCATGACAGCTGGGTTCCCAGAGAGTAAAAAATGCTAGAATTTCAAGAGAACTGGGCAAAAAGGGGTATGGCTTTTCCTACCTAGCCTTGGAAATCACCCACAACACTTACTTATTCTACTGATTATAATACAAGTGCCTAAAGCTGGCTGAGATTCAAGGGGAGAGGAATTAAACTCTACCACTTGATGAGGGAGTGGCAAGGTCACATTGCAGAGAACATGTGGAATGAAAAATACTATCATGCCCATCTTTGGAAAATACAGTCTGCCACAGCATAATACGAATATCTAGTTTCCCATCAGACATTTATCAAAGAGCTTTAATAACTGTTGATAATCTATGCCAGAGTCATTCTTTTATGAATGACAAGATTATGTTTTTGTAATTTTACCTCTTAAAAATTATTATAGCTGGTATTATTGTATGACATGGCACTTTCTCTCATTGACTAGGACTATTTAGTTACCCTAAAATTCAGTTCTTACTGGAAAGACAAGATAATTGCTTGATTCTTTTCTTCTAATTGCAAATTTTCAGAGGAGTTGTTTTAAAAGCTGCCTCTAATGAATTTATACATCCTCCGTCGAACTTTAAAAAAAAATTTCCCTTTGTTCTTTTCCGCATTCTGTTTAATTTTTTAAAACAAATCTTTTCTATTCCTATACCTAACATGAGGCTTGAACTCACGACCCCAAGACCAAGAGTAGCATGCTCTACTGACTGAGCAAGTCAGGTGCCCCATCAAAGAACTTTTTGAATATCACAGTGAATTGATAACTTTTCATTGATTTGATATGTGATTTCATTGATTCAATTCACTGCAGTCATTGTTCTTTTTAATACTGAAATTGTTGCATTTTGTCTATTAGGAGCTTTAAGCATGATGTCTCCTGGTGCATCTGATACCCTTATTTATCTACTCAAATTAATTCTCATTTCTAGTTATCTCAAAATGTATGAAAGAACTGCCTAGGTTTGAGCTCCATCAATTTGGTGTCTAGCCTTGCTGTCCCTAATAGGATTGCCTACCAAGTTTGATTGCCCTTTTTTTTTTTTTAAGATTTTATTTATTTGAGAGAGAGTGAGTGAAAGAGAACACAAGCAGGGTGGGGGTGGGGGGGGAGAGGCAGAGGAAGAGGGAGAAGCAGACTCCTTGCAAAGTAGGGAGCCCAACATGGGGCTCCGTCCCAGAACCCTGGGATCATGACCTGAGCTGAAGGCAAGATGTTTAACCGACTGAGCCACCCAGGCACCTCTTGATAGCACTTTATAATGTTCAGACTCACTAACCTCTCACATGTACTGTAGCCATTTTTCATGAAAGTCTCTTCTACTTTGATTCTCAGGATACAGCAGTGTTCTGGTTCTTCCTCTTTCTCTGTCTCCTTTTCCTCTTCTCATCTAAATGCAGATGTTTTCCATGTTTTAGTCAGTAGCTCCCCTTTTTCTTTGTATCCCTTCTGGCACTTTCATACATTCCTACAATTTCAGCTCTGTACTCATAGTTTGACTTCACTTCCTAACATGAATTTCACTTTACACCTACCTCATAACATCTTTAGTTGGATGTCCAGCCAACCTCCCAAACCCGGTCTGTCTTACTCCTAACTTCCTCTCTTTTTTCTTCCTAAAGCTCCTCTTAGTTTATCTTTATTTTTAGAGCCACAGTTTTACTAGTTATCCAAGTTTAAAACTCCTGAATCCGTTTCTTTCTTCCCTCTGTATCTAATCAGTTGCGAAGAATTGGTATATATCAGTTCTGCCTCTAATATATTCTTACACTGTCTCTTTGATTCCAGTTGCTACCATCCTACTTCTGGATCTCATTACAACTTCCTTGGGCTATTATTATAAGAGCTTTCTACCTAATCTCTTTCTAGTTTCTCTATGCCAACCTATCTTAAACACCTTTGTCATATTCATCTTTCTCAAATAACACCTCTAGTTGGTCATTCTCCCCCAACCTCCCACCAAAGACACACACATTCAAAATCAAACCTTTAGGGCAGCCCAGGTGGCTCAGCGGTTTAGCGCCGCCTTCGGCCCAGGGGGTGATCCTGGAGACCGGGGATCGAGTCCCACGTCAGGCTCCCTTCATGGAGCCTGCTTCTCCCTCTGCCTGTGTCTCCGCCTCTCTCTCTCTCAAGAATAAATAATTAAAATCTTTAAAAAAACAAAAAACAAAAACAAACCTTTAACTGACCCTTGCTTTCTTTACAATAAATTACCCTGATGGACAGGGCTTCTACAGTCTTATCTGCCCAGCTTTATTTTTCTTGCCTTGTCTTTCTGTTGTTATTTTTGCCCTATGCTATGTGCTTTTTCTCCATTGTACCTCCTTGCTTCTGTGTCTGTGTATTGTTCCTACCTCCTAGTTTCCCCTGCAATGACCCACCTAACTTCTGACTACCATCTCTATTATATATATTATTTAATATATATTTTATAAATTTTCCAGTTTACAAAGCACTTTCACATTGGATATTACAATTCATATTAATCCTTTTTTTAATAAGCAGAAATTTTAGTTATTTAATTCTCTGTAATTTTTGATTACTTTAAATATTAAAAAAACACATTAGATTTTCTTTTTTTTTTAAGATTTTATTTATTTGGTTATTTGAGAGAGCACACACACGAGTTGGGGAGAGGGGCAGAGGGAAAGGGAGAAACAGACTCCCTGCTGAACAGGGAGCCCAACACAGGCCTTGATCCCTGGAACCTAAGATCATGACCTGAGCCAAAAGCAGAGGTTTAACCAACTGAGCCATCCATGCGCCCCTTATTTTTCCTTCTTAATGTGCATTTGAGGGGAGAAGGAGTAGGAATGGGGATAGTACATCAGTTACCCAATATTCTGATTTAAAAACTACCAACAACTAACTTGTATAGCTAACATACTATCTCCATTCCACTCTAGCCTCCCTAAAGTACTGTTTCTTATATTTGATCAATATGGTGTGGCAGCATTTTCTGCTACTGAAGATGTCTATTGGCCAGTGCTCTATACCTTTATTAGAAAATAGCAAGTCAGGCAGCCTCAGTGGCTCAGCGGTTTGGCGCCGCCTTCGGCCCAGGGCCTGACCCTGGAGTCCCGGGATCAAGTCCCATGTCAGGCTCCCTGCATGGTGTGTGCTTCTCCTTCTGCCTATGTCTCTGCCTCTCTCTCTCTATGTCTCTCATGAATAAATAAATCTTTAAAAAAAAAAAAAAAAGAAAGAAAATAGCAAGTTAAATTCTATTTAAAAGACATAAGGTATTACTTGAAATTCTGTTTTTAGTATTATGACTTTTTTCAATAAACCTGATTATTAATAACAGTCCCTGCTATTTTCTCAGCAATACATATTGCCAAGCATTCTTTAAAGGCTAGTTTGAATTTTTAGCAGACATTTTAATACAATAATTTGTAAATATTTTTTAAAAATCTGATTCTAAGATGTCTTTTAAAAATGGTGTGACATCCAACTGATATAGAGCATCCTATTTATAATGTGGGCCAAGCACCATGCTGTAAACCAGTTACTATCATGATGATCAGATTGAAAATGAAATTGCATTTCTGTCAATTACTGAGTTGGCAACTGTTCAATATATCTTAGCAGCAAGATGAAGAGCGACGTCGGCAGCTGAGAGAGAGAGCTCGTCAGCTAATAGCAGAAGCTCGATCTGGAGTGAAGATGTCAGAACTTCCCAGCTATGGTGAAATGGCTGCAGAAAAGTTGAAAGAAAGGTCAAAGGCATCTGGAGGTGAGTTAAAGAATCTTGTATCATATTCTACAGACAACCCAGAAATCTGCAGTAGACCTTTGGGACTTTTTATTCTCACTTCAAAATGTTGCATCAAGTATATAAAGTTTCTAACCTATTGATACGTTGCAAAAAACCTGTAGGAAGCTTAATAAATAAAAAGATAATGCTTCCTGTTTTCCAAATCAACTTTTGGGCTTAATTTTTACTTTATTAGAATACGATTTAGGAAAAAATTCATACAGACTTTGTTTTATGATTCCCCATGATGCCTCTTTAATTGTAGTCGGAGTGAGTAAAATGCATTCAGGTCCTCAACCTCGAGGTCATGAGACTTGTTAGTGGTGAGCTTTGGCACGAAAGAGTTTTGCTTGGAACTAGATCTTTAGAAAGTAGCCTTAACAGTGTTCTGGCCTCATAGCCTGATACGCAAGCATTTTGAGTAAGCCCCATATACATTTCTTCGTAGTTTCCTTATTCTAAGAAAGTCTTCTTCAGTATCTGCAGAAAGTATTCTCAGCTTGATGTTAGGACAAGGACTGTAGACTTGATTAAGAAGAATTTTGATTTTGCCTCTTAAGGCTCAATTTGGGCATCCTTAATTTGGAACTTTTTACATTTTTGTTTAAGAGGAGTACACTCAAGAGGCCTGTGAGTGGTTTTGGTTTGGTTTGGTTTGGTTTGTTTTTTTAATTTCAAAGGTGTATAACCTATTTATTTACCAAAGCATGCGAGATTCTTGTCCTGAGTTAATCTTAGAATGCTAAGATCACTCTGAAGAGTAGGCAAGTGTGGACTCAAATAAGACCTTAGAGAACTGAAACAGAGGTAAGCAATTTCTAGGTCAATGGTAAGTTTCTTCAAAGTAAACTGAAACTTACTGCTGTTATTTCTAATTGATTCCTTATGTTACAAACTTACTGTTGTAGAGAATTCTAGTTAATGTCTATAGCATATAACTTTCCATCCCATAAATTTGAAAGCTGCTTTCCTAAACAGCTGTGTATCTGTCCTTCCGGTCTCCTCAGATTGTTTATACCTTCTTAAATCCTTCATCTTACTTTTCAACTCCTATCATTTGGAATTTTTATTGCAATTTCTACACTCTCCACTACAGATTTATAGTAACATCAGTTGCTACTCCTAGCTACATTTATATAATGCTATGATAATTTGCCTTCATTTACTATTAATAACAAGGTATTTCTTTGGCATCATAAAAATTTCAGCTATTCCAAGTAAGTCATAAAAATCTTTGCGTCCTTATATCTCAGAATATAGAAAAAAACTCATATTATTGACCTTCCATATAAAGCGTTCTAAAGCTACTGATGCTCCCTTCTTGTGATATCATAAACTCGTAAGAAAAATTTATAAACTCATTGTAATAGTGGGATAGAGAGGCATCTAATATCTCTTTTAATATTTTTTTCAATAGTGAGCAAATAATAATGCTATTTTAAATAAGCTATAAACTGTGGGAAGGCTAAGAATTAAAAGTCTTAATTTTTTTTTTTTTAAGATTTTATTTATTTATTCATGAGAGACACAGAGAGAGAGAGAGGCAGAGACACAGGCAGAGGGAGAAGCAGGCTCCACACAGGAAGCCTGACACGGGATTCGATCCTAGGTCTCTAGGATCACACCCTGGGCTGAAGGCTGGTGCTAAACTATTGAGCCACCCAGGGATCCCCAAGTTTTAATATTAATTATTATTTATTATTTTTTTTTAGATAGTTTGGTTAATGTTAAAATGAAGTCTCAGGCAGGGTTCAGGCAGATGTCACTGGATAACGAAAAGACTTTATCATAGACCATGAGTGGAGCTCACTTAGAGTCTTCACATTGGTGCTGACTGGTCTTTCAGTGCTAACTCTCTTGTTCATGTGGTCCCTCCTGATCTGTTCTTTTTTTTCATGAACTCTTCCAACTGCTTCTTCCTTTATACCTTCTCATTTTTTCTTTCTCCTCCTAGTCTAAGGTGGCACTTGATCTACTCTTTGGAAGATTCAAGCACACTGATCTTCATCTTCTCTTTCTTGTATCTATTTATATATCTTTTTAATCTATTTTATTTTTATGGATAAACCCTGTGCCCCCATCAATCAGGTATTTGGCTTTTAATAATCAAAGCCACGCTTTTCTTCATCTATGAAGAGTCATAGATAGGAAGGGTCATCTGTGTAATTGGTCTTGTCACTATAGTCAACCCCAGGTGAGACTAAGCCAGGACTAAACTAGGTAGAGAGACTTCATCAATGTGACAATCCAAAGAATGCGTATCTTCCCTACTTGGTAACTGGGGAACGTGAAGAGCTGATTTTGGTATCATTCAGTAATCAAACAACATAAATAAAAGCAAATGCAGATTGGATTTGTGGAGCTAGCAAAGAAGTATAGACTAGAACAGGGAAAGTCAGGTAAAATAAAGATGGGACAGGGTTCAGTAGATAACTTATGAAAACCTGAGGAGTCTAGTCTCTGTTCCCTAAAAAGATCAAAGTGACCAGGGTCCATTTCTCCTATGGGACACACTATATTTTGGATATTGAAAGCAGCCATATATCAGATGGTAGGCTCTTAATCAGAGCTAAGGTTGACCTACAACAAGGAGAGTAGGCTTATTCCTTGACCTCAGTAAAGGTATATGGATCAGACTAGGTCTCCTTTGCCCTCAAGGTCTAAGCTGAAGCTGTTGAGTTTGGGAGTAGGGGAAGAGACCTTTAGGACAAGGGAGAGGATAAAATTCCTGCCTGAAATTCAACCATTATACATAGGTACTTACCTAATGAGCCATGACAGTCACCGTTTTAGGTCAAGATTTAGCAAACTTCCTGAAAAGGGCAGGAGTAGATATTTTAGGTGTTGAAGGCCATATGGTTTCTGTCTAAACTACTCACTGCTGCTCTTGTAGCCTGAAAGTAGCCTTGAACGTTATGTAATAAATGCATGGGTCTGCTGGTTATTTACCCAAAATCTGTGGTGGGCTATATTTTGCCCCCATGGCATAGTTTGCTGACACTTGTAAATTAGAAATTCACTTGGGTTCACAAGAGTCTAATTCCTAAGGAAAAATGACATTATGAGGTTGATAAGTCAGGTGGGAAAATTAACAGATTAGTATCTACTCTTCTGTTGTCTAGTAGGAATGTTCTGAATATGGAATTGTGTGAAAGGAAGAGGAGAGAGAAATAAGTAGGGACTAGCCTAGATGGGAGGACGAAGATGGGAAGGTTTTAGAAGCAGAGGTCCAGAGAGACAAAGGAGAGGGTGGTCAAGAGCTGAAATAATATAGCATAGCCCGGGGAATATGTTGAACATGATCTGAGACTCATTGCCTGAACCTACTTGAAAAGCTTGGTTTTTTTGTGTTCTCAAGCAGCAACCTGTCTCAGTTAGGAAAGAAAACTTAGCAAATTTGAGGTGAGTTATGTTCAGTTTCATAGTGTCTACAGGAAATACACACAAAGTATTTTTGGTCCTGTATGTAGCCATATTCAAACAACCCACTTGCACTCTATGGCAACCACAAATGGCCTAATTCTAGTGAAATAACAGAAGCATATCTGTCCACGGAGCTATAGGCTAGCTTTTACTTGTCCTCCTTTTGACATAGTTTTAGGGCTTATGAGAGAAGCAGGTGATATTGTAGCATACTGCATATTTTCTCAATTTCTGCATCATTCAGTAGTTATATAGACTTATAATAACCTAACTTTAAAATCCTGCAACTTGTGGGTTCATTTTATTATATTGATCTTTACTTGGCAAAATGCAAGTATTTGGGTACAAAGTTTGATATTTTCATTTTTAATTGTATGGTGTTATGGCCTGAATTTCTGCTTTGGGAATTAATAAGCTTCTATTTTGACTAAATAAATTTTTGTTAATGGCCCATGGGCACTTGGAAAGAGGTATCTGTCCTGTGTTAAGATTAAATTATATCATGTATTTAGTATATGTTATATGGTATATTAACTGGAGGGTATTATGCTGAGTGAAATAAGTCAATCAGAGAAGGACAAACAGTGTATGTTCTCATTCATTTGGGGAATATAAATAATAGTGAAAGGGAATATAAAGGAAGGGAAAAGAAATGTTGGGAAATATCAGGAAGGGAGACAGAACATAAAGACTCCTAACTCTGGGAAACGAACTAGGCGTGGTGGAAGGGGAAGAGGGCGGGTGTTGGAGGGGAATGGGTGACGGGCACTGAGGCGGACACTTGACGGGATGAGCACTGGGTGTTTTTCTGTATGTTGGTAAATTGAACACCAATAAAAATTAATTTAAAAAATATGGTATATTAAATATGGTACATATTTTCTATTATATATTTATTAGTAAGTTATCACTTTGGTTTAAGTTAGATTAGGGTAATTTAACTTTTCAGTGGACATTGTTGCCGCTTTTTGACTTAGATAAAGTAGTGTACATTGTTTTTGCATTTCAAGTGTATAAAGGAAATTTTTTTTTTAAATTTCATCCATGAGAATTTATGTGTTTATTATGCCTGTGTTATCTTTATTTCAGTTATGGCAAATAGGCTTATCAAAACTTGTTAACCAAGATATAATTTTTATTTTCAGCTTTTATTAGTAATTATATTTATATTGTGTTTTCTGTTTTGTATTTGATTTCTATAGAATAACTTTAAAAGTCATTAATTTTATTTTATTTTTTTAAGTCATTAATTTTATAGGGACCTTCAATGAGAATTTAAAAAATCATGATACAAGTGAGAAAATTTTTTTCTGAATATATGTTTATGATCACCTCAGTTTCTTTTGGAAAAAATGTTTTTTTTTACTGTTACCAGATATCCTTTTTTTCCATTCAGCTTATTTACAAATGAGATTTTATGACTGGCCTTATTGATGTGCTATTTATCATACCACTAGGATTCCCATTTTGCTTATAGTGCTCCTGAGTGTCAGGTGGACTGTACTGTCTCATTCCAGTGTATATCCAATCTCCTTTTACCTGTTCCTGCATATATTATATGTACCATATTTGTAAACTAGTTTCTACTGGATCTCTAGTTTACTTTCTGCCATGCTCACCTACTGAGATTTTAGTTGTTAGCCACAAAGATAGATTAGATAGATAAATAATCATAAACGTAAGATGCGATTTCTCACACAGACACACATACACTTTAGTTCTGCTAGAATGCATTTAGACTATTTCCACAGGTGTTAAGAAATGTGTAACATTAACTATTGAAAAGAATTCAAGGGTTTGTTGTAAAACTGAAGTCAGTGAATGGAAAAAGTAGAAATCCATTCTTAAGAAGACTTGAGCTGTATAGGAGATCAATTTTTATTCTTGCCCTCCCATATAGTAATCCTTTTATCTAAGGTTAGCAATACATAAATAAACACTGAGTCAACCCACTCAGCATTGCTGGTGAGTGGTAGTCTAAATAGAGTTCATTTCACTGGAAATAAAATGAATGGCACCCATTTAACATCACATAGGAACCCAGCACTGTATACGTGGATAATGAAAGGAAGTACAATTTTCTACATATCTCCGGAACCTGAAAGTACCCATATCTGACCCCATTTCCAGACTTAGCTATTTCTTTTCATAGCAAAGCTATCATTCTAGTCAGTCAGATTGGAGGGTTAATTTTGACATCTGCTTCACCCCTCTCCTCCTCGGTATCCCTCTTCATCCAGCCAGTAGATTTTCAAACTACATCATACCCACTCCCAATTCTTATATACTGGGTTAGGCTCTCTGTGCTGCTTGCCTGGAGATTATAACAGTCTCCAACCTGGATTTACTGCCTGCAGCCTTTGAGTTCTCCAGTCTGACATCTAGGTCAGCAATCTCACTCACATGAAGGATGATGTCACATGCATATTACACTCACGTGGGTGATCCTAGACCACTTTTTCTGTCACATAAGAAGGCATATCAGAATGTAAGTAAGCAAGAATGATATTTTAGGAATAATATTGAAGCCACTATAATTTTTAAAAGTCATAAAGTTCAGTGCTTATATTACTACTAATTATTTTATATGTATTTGCACAACTGATTACAATAAGACAGTTGGATAGAAAATTGCTTATAAAGACTACTCTTTCGTATAGGCTGCTCTTAAAGAACACAGTGCTGATCATGTTAGAGTATCAGTATCTCTCCATTCCTATCAAGTAGAATTTAAACTTCCCATTCTGCCTTTCAGGCCTCTCTGCAGTTCTTTCTTTGAAGACTTACCTCCCATTATTTTCCTTCTAGTATGCTTTGAAGGTTTGTGCTCCAAAAGAACAATTCCTGGTACTATTGGCAAAGAGTAATCTTTTCATCTTTTGAATTTGCTCTGTAACTGACTTTTACCCCCAAACACTTATCTGTCCTACATAGTTACCTGAATGTATAACTTTAAGGCAGAATAAGTGTTTTATACAATTTGGTATCTCCTCAACATCTAGCAATGTTTTGTAAATTGTAGATACAATGTGCAAAGTGAATGTTGAATTTTATGCTTTTACCCTAGGTTAATTATGGTCAGTAATAATCCATACAGGTTGGTTGACAGCAACAATGTATTACACTCTAAAAACTATTGATAGTAAACTATTTCTGGCAGATTAATATGAGAAGTATTCTAAACATTTAGTACTCAGGAAATACATGTCCATTCATTTTTGTTTACTACAAAACTATTTAGAGAATTTTTGAGGATAATGAAGATGTAACATTTATGAAGTTAGTTGTGCTAAGCACAACTGATTAGAAAATATTTCTCGGGATCCCTGGGTGGCGCAGCGGTTTGGCGCCTGCCTTTGGCCCAGGGCGCGATCCTGGAGACCCGGGATCGAATCCCACATCGGGCTCCCGGTGCATGGAGCCTGCTTCTCCCTCTGCCTGTGTCTCTGCCTCTCTCTCTCTCTCTCTCTCTCTGTGACTATCATAAATAAAAATTAAAAAAAAAAAAGAAGGTTTATCACTTATAAAAAAAAAAAAAGAAAATATTTCTCAACTGATTGTACTTAAATACTGGAGCCAAGTATGATGCCTTAGCAATTTGAAAGCATTCAGCAATGTTTTTCCCCAGGATCATTTCTAAAACTTTTTTTTCTTTGTCATGTTCTTCTAAATGGCTTATGTAGTACATGGAACATCTTCAATAAATGTAAACTGTTAGTATTAATATTAATGATCATGGTAAGTATTTACTTGGGGAGGCCCCAGATCAAACACAAAGGTATGCAGGGAAAAGGACAGATACTGAAGGATTAAGCCAAAACTATAGAACTTTGAATTTTTCAATTGCAATAATGCTAGAATACCTCATCATTAACAAAAGATGCCCAATAAAATGTTAATTGTAGAGCAGTAGGGATATTCTTCAATTCTCAGGGCTAGAGAGGTATTTCTCTAAAAGATACACTGCCTGTCAATAACAGAATTTAAAGCTAAACCTCTGACATGCAAATCCAGTTATTGCTGTGCTTTTTCAAATGCACAAAATTCAAAATTACTTAACCAATATTATCACTTGGATTTAGAAAGGACAAGAGTATATAATAGAAAACTTTAATATAAAAAACTCCATTAATTAATTGTGACCTAAAACATTTTACTAAGTGTATTAAAAAATAGCGTATAGGGGTTCCCTGGGTGGCTCAGCGGTTTAGCACCTGCCATTGGCTTGGGGTGTGATCCTGGAGTCCCTGAATCGGGTTCCACATCGGGCTCCCTGCGTGGAGCCTGCTTCTCCCTCTGCCTGTGTCTCTGCCTCTCTCTCTCTCTCTCTCTGTCTCTCATGAAAAAAATAAATAAATAAAATCTTTTTAAAAAATAAAATAAAAATAAAAATAAAAAATAGTGTACAGCTTCCTCATTTCCATGTATTTAGTTTTGAATAGTAACAGTTTTTCCCAGTTTTCAGTCTTCCAAGATGGACTGTTCTAATTATTTCTGAACTTTCTTTTACATAAGGTACTATTTCATTCTCAATTTTTGTCTCTTAATTTATCCATAATACTTTTATGATAATAGTCATTGATAGTAGAAAAGCATTCAAGTCTTCATGCAAATGATTAAATATAACTACAAGTTTATGAACAGTGATTTATTTCTTTATATATTTATATCTAATAAATGCTAAAAATGTGAAATTTAGAAATATTAGTTAATGACTTTATTGCCAAATCAACTTTATTTTTGTATGCTGTTATTAGAGATTACTTACACATTATATTTTAAAATATAGGGACTTGATAAGCTCAGTGATTCAGAGACAGTGTGTGGCAAATTGTCAAAACCTTTGTATCTGCTTTGATGTGACAGTTCATCTTTGACACGTGAATATAAAATATAAGTGTTAATCCAGTAGTGAAAAGTGACTTAAAAATGATTTCTTGCTGATCTGTATCAGACCATATTTGAATAACTATCATTAAAATACTGGGTTTTATACTTTAGTATTTTGGATATATGATATAAAATAGAAATAATATACTAACATCATTGCTACATGTTCCTACAGATGAAAATGATAATATTGAGATAGATACTAACGAGGAGATTCCTGAAGGCTTTGTTGTAGGAGGTGGAGATGAACTTACTAACTTAGAAAATGACCTTGATACTCCCGGTAATTTCAAATTATAAATATATTGCATCCTGCTGCATGGCAAATTTTATCATCATATTTTTATTATTATCTCATTAATAATGATAAACTCTTTGTGTAGTTTTATTACATCTTATACCCTCACAAATCATTTAGCTAAATCCACTTTCCATCAATTTTGTTATTTTGTTTTAGATTTCATGTTAAAATTAGCAATAAAACTGGAATAATAAATTGTACTTTGTATACTAAAGTTTATTTTTATATTTTATAGTATATGAAATAATTTATAAGCATTCAAAAATTGGTTTCCCATCTCAGCCTGAATATTTTAATGTTATAAGGTAAAGATGTAATACCTATGGAATACTTGAGATGTAAATGTCAACCATGGACCATATTTTGGTTTAGAATTGATAGTCTTAGTTGTAATATTATTTTGTAAATTTTGTGCTTACTTTAAATATTTATATAATGCTAATAAATTAATTTCTACCATTCAATAAGTAATTACAGTAAGACATTTTGGAAACTACTTATATGGACTGTTACTAAATTAATTTCATATCTTATGTCAATAAATAATCACTAAGTGATTGTATAAAATATAAAGATACTTATGGTTTATTAGATGAGTGTTCTAATGCATTGCTTCTATAGTCAACATCAGATAGCAATCCAAAGCTTTGTATACATGAGAGGTTCCATAAATGCTCTTTGAACTGAATTCTTAGAGGAATAAAAAGTGTTTGACCATCTCTCTAGACTTAAAGATGAGGAAGCGAAGTCCCTAATATTTATCTTTTTCTGTAAAAAGCCAAAGGGAGTGAGAACAGGTAGATATTCTTCTTCCCAACCCTGGCATGTCCCTTCAGTGCTAACCTGCTTTGTTTCTTCTTCCTCTGTTTGAAATCATGCTGTTATTTCTCCAAGAAACAATCAACCAGAGTCTTTCTGACTAAGGAGCACCCAAGAAAAACTAAGGAGCACCCAAGAAAACCCATGCCCTTTCTTAGTAGGCTCCTTCATGGTCTAGTGTCAAACTATACTTTTACTAAATAGAAGTCCATGTATTTATAATTATATGAATCCAGGAGAAGGCTGGGATTTAAGGAACATCTTTAAATGTTTAACCCAAAATTAGGACTACTTTTTTTTTCTATTTAAAATATAGTAGAACTTAGTAAGTTTGTTTTTTTCTTTTTGAAAGAGATTTTTGTTTTTACTTATCCACCCGTTCACCACAACCACCACCGAAAGCTCTGTCAGAAACCACTAACCCCCCTTTACTGCTGAGGGTATCCATAAGTACAGAATTAAAGCCTTAAGATGCAATTTATGGGCATATAAAATCACTGATAGTAAATGGTACATATTTTCTGGTTTTGCAGTAGATTACAAAGACAGAAAAATTAGCCATTTTTTAGGTAAGGTGAGGGACGTTTTCTGGTTTTAGTTGTAGCAAGTTGGTGGAATAATTTAAAGGTTGGTTAATATTAAGGCTAGGGGCACCTGCCTGGTTCAGTCAGTGGAGCATGTGACTCTTAATCTCTGGGTCATGAGTTTGAGCCCTACATTGGGTGTAGTGATGACTTAAAAATAAATAAAACAAATTTTTTTGAAAATGAAAGAGCCACTCTCAATACTTATGTTCACTTAAAAAAAAAAATGTTAGGACTAACAGGCTTATTAACTCTTGTCTTTTTTAAAAAACTCTCCTACTTCATGTATGCCAAACAAGAAAACACATCTCAGCCCTCCTGTTTTTGGAGTTAACTAATATATTGTTTGTAACTCTCAAGCATGCCGATAAGTATTGGCATGTGCATAGGATAGACTTTGCAATCCAGAGTATAGGTTTATTTCATGGCAATAATAGGAATGCGAACTGGAATCTGGAAGCACATAACATGTATTATGATTTTTAGCCTTTCTTTATTTTCCCCAAAATTCTTTTTTAATATGTATATAAAAGTCATAATGTTTTAATAATAAATTGTTTAATCTTTATCTTGATTTGACCATAGTTCATCAGATATTGTTTAAAAGAGAAGCCTAGCAATATAAACTGACCAATTTGCATGAAAGTAATGATAATAGCATTTATTAAGAGTCTTATAATTAGAAAACTTATTAATCTTTATGAAAAATATCATTCACCAAATGGTTGGCATGTCTTTTACAACCATTTTATTAAAGAGTTGCTTTGAGTGAATTTGTTTAAATGGAATTGTTTCCATTTGTTTCTGAATTATTTTATTATTAAAGATTAACATAATTGCTGAAAATAATTTGAAATTATTTATTTTAAAAGTTATAGCTGTATTTTATTTATTTTAAATTTCTATCCATATTTAATACATTAATACTTAAAACATTGGATTCTAACGATGTGTACATGACTGAGATAATGTTAAGGACTTGTTTTAATATGGTATTATGTGTATAAATTTAATATGCCAGAAGAATTGAAACTCAAATAATATAACTTAATAAAATGTATTGCCTCTTTTAAATATCTACTTTGTAGATAGCCCGTTTTATTATGTATAACCCATGCAGTTACTTATATAAATGTATACATCTAATACAGGCCTAGGTTTTCAAGTAAGCATAGCCACTATTAGATATAAAGTGTAACTGAATGGTCTTAAGTTATATTGACTGTATTCTTTAAGGGAACTGATAAGGGGGAAAATATATATGCTTATGTATATGTGTGTATATATACAAAGAATATACTAAGAGACTAGATCTTAATTGTTCCTACCACAAAAAAGAAATGATAAATGTAATAGAGATGTTAACTAATGCTGGGATGGTAATAGTATTGCATTATATAAATGTATCAAAGCAGCACATTGTACACGTTAAACTTACACAATGGTACATATCAATTATATCTCAATAAAAAATGATATAGGGACACCTGAGTGATTCACTCAGTTAAGTGTCTGACTCTTGATTTTGGGCTGGGTCATGATCTCAGGATCATGAGATCAAGCCCCGTGTCAGTCCCTGTGCTCAGTGGAGAGTCTGCTTGGAGACATGAGCTCTCTCTCAAAAATAAAAAATAAATACATTTTTTAAAAAGTGTTAAAAAAAAGAATATAGTTAACATACCTAAAGATTCAGTTATACTATAGTTATATAGTGTGTATTACAGTTTATATATATATATATATGAAGAGTTCTACATATGTCAGGTCTGATAATGTTATTTCACAAGCCTAATTAATGTTTTTCTTTAAAATATAGTAATATATTTATGATGTCCCCTAAATTGATAGCCTACTCATCTTAATGTATCTCAGTCGTTCATGGTGTTTGTGTATTTAACAGAACAAAACACTAAATTGGTAGACTTGAAGCTAAAGAAGCTCCTAGAAGCTCAGCCACAGGTGGCAAATTCACTCTCCAGTGCTGCACAGAAAGCTATAACTGAGAGCTCGGAACAAGATATTAAGGTAAATCTTACTTGTTTAAAATATTTGACTCTCTATTTGCATATTCTAACTTCCTTTTATAATCCTAAGATTAATATATATATATATTTTTAATATATATATATTTTTATTGACTAGCTAATCAATTAAGTGGCAGTATGGTAATCAGTATTCATATGCTGTTTTCCAGAGAAACTACTGCTATATATTGATGTGTTGGTGAAAGTAGAAACTATTCTCAAGAATGTATTCATATTTTATTAGGAAGAATATTGCTAAGAAAATTCCAGCATTTTTTTTCTATCATCCTCAACCTTTCGCCTGTTTAGGTGAACTAGAATTAATCTTAATAAATACCTGAAAATGGTATGTGATTGTATATAGAGGTACTTGTGTGTGTTTTGTGCCAATTTGAATCTTACCTTATGTAAGATTTTAGCCAAAATGCTACATGAGAGATTATTTTTATTTACACTATTTATATTATCCCTACCAAGCCATGCCTTTTCCTCACATGGTATCATTAATAGTTCTGTAGCTTTAGGGCACTTCTAGTCCTGTGTAACTTTTCACCCACCTGCGGACTATGGAGACTGCCCTGCTGACTGAAAGGATTTCCTTCCTCTGACACAGAGATGCTTTGAAGTCCCAAAACAATGACTTTCATTGCTTTTCCCTTATACTGTTGGTTTCTATAAATTGGTGATGAAAGTGTGTGGCAGCACCAGAGGACTTTTGGTCTCTATCTTTGAACAAAAAGAAGCCTGGATCAGGTCTGATTTTTTGCGTTCAATTTAGCTTTCTGCAGTGGATTTAATGCAGAATGACGCTGGCCTAAGAATAATACAATGGATTGAAAAGGCTAACTGAATTAGTGGGTTTAGAGGAATACATTTGTAAAGTGGCAGAAGTCCCTAGTCATAAAAACGTTTCTTAAGATGGGATTTGCTGGCTAATCGCACTGATATTTTAGCATGTTGCCAGGCCTCAAAAAATTTAGCTGTGTTTGTTTATTTTGGTAAAGACTGGAGTTTTAAACTCTTGGGCAATTATAATGATAACAGTAAGAATGCACACTTTTCTTAAACAAACAAATAAATAAATAAAAGCCCAAACTGTTTCTATCCTAGCTACATAGCTAGCATACTATAAGCATGATCTTAATAACAAAGATATATAACTTCAAAAAATGAAATGGAGGTATTTTCATTCTTCAGGTTTAATTGTCTAAATAGATGAAATTGGTTTTTCTTTCTAAAAAGGCTTATATGTGACAATTTTTGAAGTTATTTCAACAAAAGGTGTGCTTTAAACAGCTTGTCTTTGTATGAATCTTTTTAGTTAAGATTTTTTTAAATGGTGCTTATAAAGAACATATAGAGTCCATCTGTTCTCTTGAAGCTTTCCGCATTGATTTGGGGTTTTATTTTTTTTAATAAAATGCAGTTTACACGTTTATAAATGAGGCATTCTGTGTTTGTGGAAAAGGATAAACTGTTACCTTCCCTTGAGGATTCTGTATCCCAGGCCTCCTTGAGGCTAGAGAATAGGCCATTGGAGGACTCCCTCATTACTGATTGTCTCAATGCAGAGGAAGGGCAAAGTCTTGGTAGCTTTTGATAACCAGTTTCAGCATTCAGCAGGCTTAGCTATTAGTCATGCATCTTAGCCTTTCCCTATTTACTTTCAAAACACTTAATAAAAATAATAAAAGATTAGGTATAAAATGAAATATTTGTTTGGTACACAGCACCTCGGTATCTGCAGCTTCCACACACTGCAGTAGTTCAGTCTTCTGGGATATTTCTTGTTGATAGAACCATTTGAATTTGTTACCAGTATTAACATAGGAAGCTCTGGAAAAGATAATTGTAGTTTCCTTAGCTGTAAAGGGCTTACTTACAAATCTGGCTTTGGAAAGTTATAGCTGATGAAATGCAGTTCAGTGGGGTAGTATTATAATCCTACCTTTTAGCCTTCATCCAGCATTAGTGGTTTATCTCAATGGGCATAAAATTAGAAACTAGTTCTTCTTGTCATACAAGTCTGTGGGACCGTACAAACCCATGGGGCAGAATTGTGGGGGAATAAACAGAAGCAACATGGCTTTTAAATGATAGATATCATTGGGAGAAGACACAGGAGTTTACAGTGTCTAATGAATCAAAGTTATCAAGAGTGAGCCTCTGTCTAAACCATGTCTCCCAAAGTTTGGTTACAGGCAACAGAACCCGTAGTTGAGCTATGTAGAGCTCTTTAAAATCCTTTTCCTTCCAAAAAGTTTCTGACTCGGCATTATCTTAAACCAGTAGAAGTTGTTTTACTCTTATGTAATTTCATGTTTATGCGATCAGGACTGTCTTACTACATTTGTTTTACTTTTAGAATGGCACAGAAGATCTCCGGACTGAGCGATTACAAAAAGCAACAGAACGATTTAGAAATCCTGTCGTGTTCAGCAAGGATTCTACAGTCAGAAAAACTCAACTTCAGTCTTTCAGTCAATATGTTGAGAATAGACCAGGTAGAAACACTTTTAAAAAATGTTTTCCCATCTTATGATTTAATAGTATATATATATGTGTGTGTGTGTATGTATGTATGTATATATATATGTATATATATATATATATATATATAAGCTGATAATGTAAATCCACATTTCAATACACAAATATCAAGCTTTATAATAATTTTACATGTCTTTCCCTTTTTTTTTTTTTAAGAGATGAAAAGGCAGAGATCAATACAGGAAGATACAAAGAAAGGAAATGAGGAGAAGGCAGCGATAACTGAAACTCAGAGGAAGCCATCAGAAGATGAAGTGCTTAATGTATATTAATTTTTTGTGTGGTTTCATGATTGCTGATAATTCCAAACTGTATGTGGAAATAGTGCCTTTATTTGTTAAAATGAGATGTTAGGTTTTTTAAGATGTCAATCTCCAGTGCATTCAAAGCAGAGTGAGAGGGGTGCACTGTTGAATTAGTCTGCAGTGTGGTGATAATTGTCAGATAAAAAAAATGAATTTTTCAGAGTTCCACAGCCCCAGCTTCCTTGAGACATTTCCATCAGGGCACTTCCCATAAAGAGATTCCAGTATTGATCTACCAGGAGGATTTTAATTATTACAATAGCAGATACCGCAGAGCTGCAGTTAGAGGGAAAAGTCACATGAGACCTGCTAGAATTTCTCAGCCAACCCATTTTGTTGGCTTGGGTTAATGGGTGTTCAACCTTTCCATTATCCAGATCAGCCGTGAATTACTAGCTGAATGATGTTTGCATTAATATAATATATATGGTAATTTCTTCACTTAATTAACGGGGAGGTTCAGCTCAGTAGGGGTATGGGCTGATCATGTGTAAAATTGATTTGTGAGGGAAATATTTGATAGACCGCAGGGAGAAAGCCGCTTTTGATGGACAGCTGCGGGACAGAAGCAGGAAGAACAAGTTTTAACTTGAATTTTTGTCTGGAATCATAGCTCTCTGTAGCATTGCTACTTTTTTATTATCTATAGTTTGTGTAAATATTTTCACTGTTTTTACTATTAAAATAGTCTTTGTTGGATTTTTAAATCCTTATAAGTGTACTCAGAATTACAAACAACAAAGTGTAGGGTCCTACAAACTTCTTATTTTTAAGTTGTACTAAGACAGGCTTTCGTACATAGAAAGCCTGACCTATTGTGGTGAAATATTTGGTATAATTTATGAGTTGCAGAATACTAGAGTATACTATATACTCACACTAAAGAAATCTGGTTATAAACTTTGACTTTATTTTTAACAGTCAGTCCGTAAAAACAATGAAGTTTATGTGTTGCTTACCATTTCTGCTTTCTTACATCTTTCTTCCTCATGCTGTCTTTGCAGACTGCTATGTTTGTTTTGTCCCCTTGGATGGGAATGAGAAAAGTCCTTTTTCCTTTTTGAAAATGGTCTGTTGTATGGCAGATAGGTACAAAAAGTATTGACAAGTTTAATCCAGATTTAAAAGTTACCATTAGTGTATATTATGTTGTATTTTTTTTTGGTTATATTTCATATTGAGATAGAATATACATTTTTATGAATCTTTAAGAAATAGAGTAACTTATTTAATATGCTATTCTGAGAAACTATCAGTTTTTTGATTTTGTAAAATATTTCGACTTTAAGTTTGTCAACTACCATAATCAATTCAAGACTAAGCTGATATAAATTGAGTTCACAGGTGAATTTATTAGTTCCATAGATATGTAAGTTATATGTATGATTAGATATGTTTATTGATCAGGAAAATTCTAAAATATGCTCATAATTCTTGATTGTTGTCTCTTGTTTAAGGACTACCAAAAGATAATTCATTATGGCTTCTTAGGGATTAATATGCTTCTAGGTAGGGAAGGGATTTGATAGAAGAGATTGTTCACATTTGTTTTTCTGAATATATAATGTTATAACTGCTGATGTTAAGTAGTGGTGGTGGTGAGGGTAATTACTCAAGCATCTCTTTAGTATTCCTTAGCTACTTTGGAAACTTAGCTCTAGAAATGTCACAAGGTAAACAGGTATTCCAAAGGGAGCTATAAGTATCCATCGTAACTATTCCATAAATAATAACCCCACCCCATAATGATTTAAATGTGTAATATTAAAATAAAAATTAAGACTATACTGGCACATTATAATAGAACTGCTACATCAGATAAAACTTCTTAGGATCATTTTTTAAACATGAATGATTGTAAAAAGGAAGATTTCAAATTGAAATTCAAATTTGGTTAGATGGAAGATTAACCAAATCAGTGTACTAGTTGCAGTAGATCCTATGTAGCAAGGTTTGAAACCACCTGTCAAGTTAGAATTCGCAGCTTCAATAATTAGTGATACATCAACAGAATGACATGTTAAAGTACAGGAGCCAGCTGGAAGGAAAACTGGAGATATTAGAAACTTCTCTTTTACCATTTTAAAAAAGTATTTTAAATAGTATATTTACTATAAAATCAAGAAATATGTCTCTTTAATTTTTATTTTTGTAAGCACAAATCTGTTTGGGTTTTATTTTTTTCTCCAGAATACTTTAAGGATCATTTCCTTAGTAAAGCTCCATTTTTTAATATTGCACGTTTAAATGAAAGGTGTCATTGGTGTTTGTTTTGACAATCACCAAGGGGAAAATTATCTTCTATCCTTGTCCATGCTTAAATAACTCTGATTTAACTCTAAGGGGAATTTTTTTTTCTCCATGCTAAATTTTTAAATATGGCAAATCTGGTTGTTGAATTATAATACTAAACAGCTAAAATTTTCTCTAGTTACAAAAGTTTTGCTATACATAACATATATGAAAATTTTTCGGATTACAGGGAGGTGCTTTTTCATACTAAGGGTGATACTAACAGTGTATTTGGTTCTCTAGGTAAGTGCTTTACTAAGTGTTTGTAGAAAGGAAAAATGCAACTTACAAGTGATTTTTTTTTTCCTTCCTGTTTGTTCTCGTTAACAGAAAGGGTTCAAAGACACCAGTCAGTATGTTGTAGGAGAATTGGCAGCACTAGAGAATGAGCAAAAGCAAATTGACACCCGTGCCGCGCTGGTGGAGAAGCGCCTTCGCTATCTCATGGACACAGGTACGGTGCCCAATTACACTGTAAACAGTTTTGGCAAATTGAGCGTTCACAAACTCTTATAGAGTTTTGGAAGTGTGAATCTTTGAAGCCTGAATGTTCAGCAGAACTGCCTTGAAAATAAAAAGGCTGCGATTTGCAGCCACCTCTCTGGGCCCTGGTGATAAGAGTGCCTTCATGGGAAGTGATAACTCGTCCTGATACCGTGTGAGCCAGCACTATTGAACAGTGTGCTCATCCATGCAGAGTTGGAATACACATCTGTGCCTCATTGATATGCCACTGCTTAAAAAAAAAGTAAGATCTTCACTGTTCTACTGATTCATTGGGAAAAAAAAAGATTTGGCCAGCTAAAGCCATGTACTGCATGAAACAGAGCACTATGCATAGGGGACGGCTCCATGGACTAGATCACTGAAATTTGAGAATACTATCTGGTTACTGATGCTCCACAGTTTTTTTTTTTTTTCCAAGAGAACAGGTTTTTAAAAGTCTGTAATAGTTTGTGTCACAGTTGCATTTGAAAGGATTAAGGTATATAGGAAGGTTTATAAAAATGGGTTAGAGCAGCAAGTTAGCTCCTAACCAGAGGGTAGATTGGCATTTACTGCTGATTGCCAGTAGTGATTATATAGATCTAAGGGCACAGTGAGCTACTGGAAAAAAGCAGTATATGTGTATATTTTAAAGGAATATATATTTATTTAAAATGCTGCTCCTACAAAAGGGGTAAAAAGAAATATATCCAAATTGCTCATATCAAATTAAAAATAAATTATATTAAGAAAAATATGTCAAATGTAAGAGTGGAAAATTCATTCCTTTAATCTAATTAATTGCTTTAATTTTATTGGCCATATTAAAGTAGATTAATAAAATAGTAAAGTGGATTAGTAAATTAGTAGTAGTACATTAGAATTGGAAAGCTTTCCTGAAATTTTTCTTCTCTATTTGCCAAAAATATATTTACAATTAAAAAACTCCTCTAAACATAAGCATTTATATGGGACATTTGAAAATGCCTACATTAGTGAAATCAAAACATATTAGAACAGAAAGAGACCTTTGGCTTCATCTGGCCCAGTGGGTTTCAAACTGTGTTCTGTGGAGCCCTAAAGCTTCTTCAGAGGCACCTTGGGGCTGCCAGGACAATAAGAGAGCAGAAAGCAGACAGGCGTCTGGATTTCCTACCTTACTTCAAACAGAGCAGCTCTGAGTTTATTTATTTGACATAGCAGGCTTCTTGGAAGAGTTCATTTAAAGAAAAGGTTCTGTTGCTTAAAATTTAAAACCAAAAAACCCCCAAACAACAACAACAACAACAAAACACCAAAAACTAACTTGTTTTTTGAGAACTAGTGCCAAACCTTCTCATTGTACAAAGGAGACAGAGGGTGAAAGTTCAAGGTCACACAGATCAGCAAGTGGCTGACCTTGGACTAGAACTCAAGTCACCAGAAACTTCCCACTCTACTACATTACCTAGAACGTGTTTATCATTGCCCTAACAACTTACATATACAACTTACATATATGCTCAGTCTTATACATTTGCATGGATTCAACAAGTATCCTATAAACCAATATATTGTTTCTTATTTGTATTTTCCCTTTGGTTTCTGAGGGATTTTAAAAATGTTAGTTATGTTAACTATATTTAAAAATGTAAATACTAGATAGTAAAACTTTATACATTTTTAAATTATTACCTTTAAATAGTTTGATGAGGCTAATTTGGTTTCCTTCCCTTTTTTCCTATTTGGAGCCTGATTTATTGAATATTCTAACCAAAACAGACTCAAGTTCTCCTTCCCATCTCACATATTACCTACCGGTGAAGCTTTGAAGTAGCCCTATTCCACCTATAGATCATTTATAATCTGAAAGACAATCATGGACTACAGATTGATTCTAGAATCCCTTTGGAGCTTTATATTTTTTACTACACAAGATAGAATCTGTACTATGCTGGGTCGGCTACTTCAGATTCAGACTAAAATTGAATAGTTCCTCAACTTGGTAAGCTCCGGCAATTACCCTGGACTGTACTGAACCTCCTCCAAACCAAATAATTGATTCTCAAGATTTACCCAAAGCCTAGTTAGCATCTGAAGTAAGAGATAAGGTGTTAGGAAGAGAAGGCATATATTCATCCTGTCCTTTTTGGGGTTCCAGTGCTTCTCACTTTCCATGTTATAGTAGTTAGTACTTTTTTCCCCATAGAAAACAATAGAGTTTTCTATGCAGTTTCTGAATCTCAGCCTCAGAATTAAGCAGAGCAGATAGTATCCATATTCCTCGTATGCTGAAACAGGCTCAGATAGGGAAATGACTGATTTAAGAAGGCCTAATTAGTAATGGCTGAGTTACAGCTTGAACTCAAGTTTTTTGAGTCAGCCCTCTTTTCCCACCATATGTTCTTTACAGAACAAAACTACTTTATCTGCTATCTCAATTTTTATATACTTCTAGATGTGGACTATATACAGATTTCTTTATTGACTTGAAATTGACTTGAAATCACATATTACAAAATTAATTTAGTACATTCACAGTGTTTCCAGAGGTTTTCATCACCCTAAACAGAAAGTCTATACTCATTAAACTGTAATTTCCCATTTGCTTCTCTTGTAATCCCCTGGAAATCTCTAATCTTTCTGTCTCTAGGAATTTGCTTTATTCTAAATATTTCTTATAAGTGAAATCAAACAGTAGTTGTCCTTTTGTGTCTGGCTTCTTTCACTTTACATCATGTTCTCAAGGTTCATATGTATTGTAACATGTGCCACTACTTCATTCCTTTCTATGATTAAATAATATGCCATTGTATGTATATAACCACATTTTGTTTATTCATTCATCCACTGGTGGACATTTGGTTTGTTTCCACTTTCTGGTTACTATGAACATTGTGTACAAGCATTTCTTTCAATCCCTCTTTTCAGTTCTTTGGTGTATATTCCTAGGATTGGAATTGCTGAGTCATGTATTAATTCTCTGTTTAACTTTTTGAGGAAAGGTACTCAATTTTAAGTGGTTATAAAGTTTATTTAGAAGTTGATTTTGCAGAATTGAGAATACATTTTCCAGAAGAAGCACTGTTTTCTTTTTTTTTAAGTAGGCTCCATGCCCAATATGGGGCTTGAACTCATGACCCTGAGATTGAGAGTCACATCCTCCAGGGACAAAGCCAGCCAGGCACCCCCAAAAGAAGCACTGTATTTAGCATCTGTGGGCCAGACAAACTAACAAAAACCTATTAATTTAAAATATCACTAGAATTATGTTAATGGTTGTCCTAGGCCTCAATCTTTGGTTCCCAGAACTTGAGCATCTCTGGGTTTTAAGCATCAACTCCTTTAGCACTGAAACTCTTGGATTTTGGTGGGGCGGAAGGTAGGGCCTGGATGGTGGCCTAGACTACCGGGCATTTTTCCTGGCATGTCAAGAGAAGGCTCTAATAGGAAAGTAGCAAAAAATATAATAGCCTCATTGGATCCTACAGCAAGATAATTATATAGCAGGGATGAGAATGGCAGTGGTGGGAGAAGGGCTTGAGATCCCAACATCCATTTGGGGGAAGAGTGTCATTGGCAGAGACAGAGCACCTGTGGGGATTTATAGGACTGGTTCTTTTTGAAATTGAGTGATCCTAAACTAGTCTAATACTGAATAACACATGTGTGGTGTGTGTGTGTTTTCTGCAATCCTACCTTGGGATCTGTAAAATCCTTTTGCAAATACTAGAGAACTTTTCTTTCCATCAGCAATTTATTTATTTATTTATTTATTTATTTATTTAGTGATTTCTGCAGAGGGGGAATTTTTAAATATCTAACACTTAAAGTTTAGAATGATTTATTTTTTGGAGAACAGTAAGACTTAGCGGTGAGAAACATGTGTGTTCCAAATTGACACTTTGTATATAACTATGGCACTTTTTGTAGACTATCCACTACAAAAACCTAACCAATCACTTAAAATTTTTAAATATACCCAGGGAGACTAAGAATTAAAGAGTTAACTTTTCTGTAGATTCCTTAGAATGTTTCTTTACCTCATCCCTTGAGGAACCAAATGTAGTGGTGAAGTTGCTTTAAAGCAGGAAATTGGGCCCAAAGTTGTTACTGGGAACAGAATTGTCCATTATCTTTACCTAAAGATTATAATATTTATTACATGCATGCTTACTATGTCTGGCTCTATGGAAAATGCTTTACATTCATCACTTCCTTGTTTCTCACAATGGCTCTATGAGATAGGTTCCATTAATAACCAAGACTATTAATAATCACACTTTTCAGTGAGGAAGCTGAGGCCCAGAGAAAGAAGCAACTTGCCCAGTTCATACAATTCTCAAGTGGTGAAGTCAGGAGTCAAACCTAGTCTGATGGCTCTGGAGCCCAATTTCCTTTTTTTTTTTTTTGGAGCCCAATTTCCATACACCATATGACATGGCCCTGCTTCTCCTCTCTTCTCAGAAATGAATGTCTGATTTTTCTGGGGCCTTATTACTGATTCTCTGGATTCTCTTATCACCATTTTGTGATTCATAATTAGTAACTCAGAAGAAACAGATCAGGATTCATTTAGCTTATGAAGAAAGTCACTAACCAACCCATTTGGCCCATTTAAAGACCCAACACATTCATATTCCTCTTAACGATGTTTCTTTGCCTTGGTCATCACAGTGTAATATACATTAAAATTGGGTTGCAAAAATCCTCATTTGAAATTATCAAAAAGATAAAAAAAAAAAACAAGGTTCTTTTCAAAAGAACTGTCTAGTTCTTTGCTAATCTTTAGAAGATTCTGAAACTTGAGCATTATAGCCTTCAGAGAGTAGTTTTTTTTTTTTAAGATTTTATTTATTCATAAGAGACAGAGAGACCGAGAGACAGAGAGAGAGAGAGGCAGAGGCACAGGCAGAGGGAGAAACAGGCTCCATGCAGGGAGCCTGATGTGGGACTCGATCCGGGTCTCCAGGATCACACCCTGGGCTGAAGACCGCGCTAAGCTGCTGAGCGCCTGGGCTGCCCTAGGGAGTAGTTTTCAGTTTAGGATCAGCTACTTACTAATGAGTACCTGAAGATGGTTTTCTGAGGTATGTTAAAACTAAAATTTTAAATGACTGAGGTCTAAATTTATATGATTATTTTTGTATTAACAGCTTATAGTCTATGGCACTGGACATGTAGATACATTTCCTGTGCTAAAGCCCCTTAGTTTTACCCTTAAAATAAAAATGTGATCTTGATCTGTTTCAATATGGAAATGTAATCTCAGCTATTAAAAAAAAGAATAGTTTATCGGTACATTAGACCGAGCTTATGGAAAATTAGTGTTTAAGTAGCATGAATACTAGTTCAGTGTCACATCTCTCGATTAGAGTCTAAATACTTAAACATTATTACATTTCCAGAAGGTTTTATACTTATGTTCCTGAAATCTATATATGATCGTAAAAGATTTGCTTTGTGAATGAGTAAGAAAATGAGCATGTGCAGAAGGTGTAAAAAAAGAAACGGCATTTGTGTGATCAAAGTATAGAATAGTAGTATTTCAATCGCATTGATTTCCTTTCCCTTCATAATGACCAACTTTTATAAAATGATTACAAAAACACAATTATCTTATTATGATAACAGAGTAACTTCTATGCTACAACAAGTGTATTCTATGAATAAAACATGGATTTTTGATCCTCTGACTCCTAGATTTTGAGTAACTGCAAACTTCAAAATACAACTCAAGCATTACAAACCTAAAGGTCATATAACTATCTCATACTTTGTGTATTTCTCTCTGGCTTTTTCATCTGTGTTTTCTCATTTCTACCTCCTAAAAAAGTTGTATTCTCAACTTTATTGTAATTATATATTTGGCCTGTATATTTTTTAATGCTTTTAATGATTAGACTTAGGCTTATAAATTCAGTTAGATATAAATCCAGTTAGTTATTAAATAAGCACTATTCACTATTTGAGACTCTATGGATATTATCAGATAATGAACATGTTTATGGTGCTATATAAAGATTAATTAAATAACAAAAAGTCTTTTGACCACCAATGGTAAATGTAATTGAATTAGCAGAGCAGTGAAATAAGTGTAGACAAAATAAATATAGACAAGAGAATATGGGAAAGCTTCTGTAATGTTTTAGATTAATAGGCATGCAGAATTCTTCACATTTTTTTATTACGTTGTCCCTAGATGAATTCAAAGTAATTGGGGTGGTTAATTTTATTTACACAGAGCCGTTCACAGCGCATTAAATAATAGAGATAATTGAACAAGAATTGTCAAGTGTGTACTGATATCAGACATATTAC